>NC_079229.1:8236361-8438861 GCF_029633865.1 Lampris incognitus
TGCTGTAATTGCTGCAAATGGAGGATTCTTTGACGAAAGCAAAGTTTGATGTAAAAAAAATCTTATTTCAAATACAAATCATTATTTCTAACCTTGTCAATGTCTTGACTCTATTTTCTATTCATTTCACAACATATGGTGGTGAATAAGTGTGACTTTTCATGGAAAACACGAAATTGTTTGGGTGATCCCAAACTTTTGAACGGTAGTGTATGTATATATATATATATATATATATATATATATATATATATATATACACACACACACAGTGTGGTATATGTATATAAGCGGTGATATAAATACCTTGTGTTATACAGAGAATACAGTGTGGTATGTGTGTGTGTGTGTATATATATATATAGTGTGTGTGGTATATGTATATAAGCGGTGAGCATGCTCATCAAACCATGTAAATCTGTTTTAGGTATTTATGACACTTTTCTCAACAGTTAATTATATTCTTGTGTCATCTAAGTCATGTATGCAGATGTCTGGCTCAGATGCTAGAGGAAAAAGAGCTTTTTATGGTGTTGACAGACATCAAGTGACCCCACCCCTAACAGAAATTCAATTTAATTTTACCCAGAACACCTCAAGAGGACTCATCAGTCGATTCTGGTGTCCCAGAGCCCCCACCCCCACCCCACCCCACCCCACCATCCCTCACCCTAAAGTCTTAAACAACAGGTCCTTTACCGAGGGCGTCAAGGCTGTGTGACGTCAGTCCACACGCCTGCAGACGTAACGTGGCGAGGGAGGCGATGTGAGAGAGGGAGAGAGCCAGCCGTCTGATGCCCCCCGACGCCTCCTCGTTGGACTCCTCCGCCAGGAGAGGGTTGCAGGAGACATCCAGCACGCACAGCCTAGGCAGAGCGCTCACTGCAGCTCCTGAGATGCCGAGATAGAGAGACGGGAAAAAGACACTCGTATCCTGAATCATTTTCCTAACTTTTTTGTTGTTGTCTTTATTACCCAGTATAGCTGCGTCGGTGGAAATGAGTTGGCAGGCCACCAGGTGTAGCTCCCTGAGCTGTGGGTGGAGTTTATCCAGCAGGCCACGCAAAGCTCCGCCCCCGACGCCAACATTCCAGGACAAATCCAGCATTTCCAAGAAGGGCACACACTCAAGAGCCTCACCTGATGAAGAAGACGGAAATAATCGGGATGACTCGCAATCAAATGTCAAAGAATATTTACGTCAAAAAAAAAAAAGAAAAAATTGTGTGAATGTAGACCGCAGCCTCCGTCTTAAACCCCACCCAGTGCAGTGATGTCATCAGCGTTCAGCCTACAGCTGCACAGCTTCAGAGTTCTGATCCTGCCCACGTGCTGGATATGAGTGGTCAGTGAGGGCAGAGAACCGCCAATCAGCTCGTTCCAAGACAGGTCCATTTCTTCCAGCTGAGGCAGGCAGCAGAGCAAAGTAGCTGGCGGGCGATGAAGAGGGAGGAGAAGACAGCGACAACCATCAAGGACCACACACATTTCCAGCCCCTGTGCTTATGTATGCCCCCCCCCTTTTCTCCCCAATTGTACTTGGCTAATTGCCCCACTCTTCCGAGCTGTCCCGGTCGCTGCTCCACCCCCTCTGCCGATCCGGGGAGGGCTGCAGACTACCACATGCCTCCTCCCATACATGTGGAGCCGCCAGCCACCTCTTTTCACCTGACAGTGAGGAGTATCACCATGGGGATGTAGCACGTGGGAGGATCACGTTATTCCCCCCAGTCCCCCCCCCCCCCGAACAGGCACCCCGAACAACCAGAGGAGGCGCTAGTGCAGCGACCAGGACACACACCCACATCCGGCTTCCCACCCGCAGACACGGCCAATTGTGTCTGTAGGGATGCTCGACCAAGCCGGAGGTTTGCAAATGTGTGTGTATATTCATCTGCCTCCACTAAGTGTGTGTGTGTGTGTGTGTGTGTGTGTGTGTGTGTGTGTGTTCTCACCCAGCTCTAGTAGGTCGGTTGCAGTGAGGTCACAGTGAGCGAGCTTCAGGCTACGATGGTCAGCTGTCTTGCCCAGCTGGTGCAGGAACACACACACCCTCCCCCAGGCCAGGTCTCGCTCCGTCTGCACCGAGTCAGCTACAGCTGGAACACAAACCAGTCACCTGATCAGTCATCAGGTCAAACCTCGGCGCTCCCTCTGTAGCAGATAGGATGGACCACTAACTGATCTTGCAGGGAAAGTAAAGCAGGAAGTGTCAGGAAAGTTACGACAGGGAACTGGGTTATCGTAGCAAAGCTTTTGTCCCGTTTGTCCACCCACCAATTAGGAAGTGTCCCCGATTATTTCTCGTTATCTATTGGGGACTCATGGGGTAGAATATCATGAGACAGATGACGTCTTGTTGTAATAGGGTCGGGGTGATGTGAATATGCTCATTTTGAACATCAACCCGCTTGGTGGCCACCGGGAACTGTGGAGTACAGCGACACTCTTCAACTAGCCATCACTCAGCAACTCCAGTGGAGCAGTGATGGGGAGAATCAGTGCCTTGCTCAATGGCACATTAACCCAACCCCCCAACCAACACACACACACACACACACACACACACACACACACACACACTGATAGACAAACACTCTCACCTGGGCCCTCTCCTCTCCCCTCTCTGTCCTCGGTGTCTTCGGGGATCCCTCCTCTGTCCGAGGTACAAGACAGGACAGAAGGCTTCCTGTCTGCCGCCGTGCGCTTCCTGCGGATCTGGTTCATGATGAGGTCAAGAGGAGAGCGCCTTTGGCTCGTGTCCCGCCCCCGCTGCCCATCTGATCATTAAGAATGAGAGATCACTGCTATGAATGAAAGGACACTTGAAACTATCAATAGCATGCTTAATGACAGGAGGAGGAGGAGGAGATCTGGGTTGGCAAAATATAACACTTACAGATGGTGACCTTAAAGTATTTGATGAAGTAAAAAAAAGAATAGATTGGATTTATGATGTATTGGAGTGAATTTTGTTACGGGTCTGGCCATTTCGGATATAAATTGATTTTTTTTTAAAGCACTGGCATACCTGTGATTTTATTTATTTATTTTACAGTATCACTGCACCCTAACTCGAGCTGTAGTTGATCATGGTGGAAGATTTGTGTACTTTTAAACTCGTACCTCCGGATTACTCACAGTGGCGCCCCCAGAAATGTTCCATAGGGGTGGCCAAATGGGGCCACTGAAAATCTTGGGGTGGCACTCCAAAATCAAAAGCCATGACTGATTTTCGGGAATTCTATGACGCTGTTGTAGTATACCGTATAGCCTAGTGGAAAACTGTCAATATGAGAGTTAAGAAAAATATACATTATTGATTTAAATCAGGGGTCCCCAATAGGCGGCCCGCGGGCCACGTCCGGCCCGTGACGGGTTGATTTATGGTCCGCGAGAATTTTTGGAGAAATGCCAGAAGGAAGAATTTTTTTGATTTCCCTACCAAAAAAAAATAAAAAATAATTAATTTCTTAGTAAAAGTAAGACTAGTAATATATCGAAAAATAGATGAAAAATCTCTGTTTAAATTATAATACCTGCAACGTATCGACACCAAAACAAACTAACGAACAACATGCTGCTGGAGGTTGAGTGGCCCGTGGTTTTAAAAGTGGCCCTAAAAGTGGCCCGCTATGAAAAGTAATTGGGGACCCCTGATTTAAATGAACAGCACCTAATGCAAAATATCAGATAGAAGCATATTCTGCATAATCAGAAGCATACTCTGCATATGCGACTCGCGGCTGGGGGGGGGGGGCAGGGATAGTATCAGGGTGGCCGTGGCCACCCCTGGCCACCCCTTGGGGGCGCCACTGATTACTCGCAGTGTTAACGTCTAAACTTTGTTGTCAGCACTGATTACTTTGCAGGATTGTGATCCTATACAAAAACACAACAACACACCAGAAGTTTGGTCGCCTCCATCTCGACCTGGCATCTTACGCAGCTAAAGAGCAGGGTAACCAAATTGACAGATTTGCTTCAAGATACCATAAGCGGTTATTTTGTTGCCCGGTGCGGGATTCGATAGGAGGTGTATTGCACCACAAGGCGACACCACTAACCGCTCGGCTAAAGGGTCAGCAGACCCGTTAGCTAGGGGCTAACGTGTCTTATTAGTAGTTTACAATACTTTATAAAAGTGGGAGATGTATCGCCGTTGACGCGTTAAAACGTGCGGAGCCGTGTACAGAACTGATTTGCGGAGTTGGACCGTTTTGGGGTAATTTTCCCGTTTTCCTTTCGTGATTTTTTTTTGGGGGCCGGCTTCCTTGGTGACGTCACCGCCTTCCTTTCGGTTGCCACGCCCCCGGAGTGTGAAACCGGCGGACGCTGCAGATTTTTTAACACGTTTTTGAAGCTTTGTTTTAATCACACGGAATTGGCCGGGCGGTTACGCATATGTTTTCCTGGGGTACGGGTATCCCCAAAACACAGGTCTGAGCTCAGTTACCCCGCCACTTTAAATAAAGCGCGCAGGTGAAGTCCGCCGGTATCCGGTCTTACCGCAGGCGGGCTGCCCTTCGTTAGGACCGGTGTCGATGCTGCGCAACCGGGCGAAAGACACGTTAGTGGATGAGGTCCGACGTGACCGGGTTTAACTACCCAGCAGACGGACACACGGGACGGATGACCTCTCACACACGACTCCCGCCCTGCAGGCGTCTTACCTGCAGACTCCATCTGAAGACCTGCGCAAACAGCCGCCGCCGCTGCCGCCTCCGCTGCCGCGGTGTGTGGAGGAAAGTCACGTGGGGTCAAAGTCTGGACACAAAACGACATTCACAATCGTCGCATTTAGCAAATTTGGGCACACACGTGGATACACGATACTAGCTTGGAAAGATTGTCTATTGACTACGGGGTCCCAATTAATCCAGATTTCAAAAAAAAAAAACCAAATCAAGAAAAATGTTCCACCTGTTGGTTCAAGTCGAGCGACCCCTGCGGTGACGTCACCGGTCATGTGACGCTCAGCCGGCTCATGGCGGAAGTGCTCGGACGGGACGCCTTCGGTAAATATCTTCGTGGCGACATTTTTTTTTAAAAATAAACATTTTCGTCACGCCCGTGGTACACTTAATCTCTCTACCTCGGAGCTTATTCGACTCACACAAGTGAAGTTGGCATCTCTGAACGTTCACACTGAAATAAAAAGTTTACGGGTTAAAAGTGCGCGTACGTCTTACGGAGTAGCCTTTTAGCACAAAGCCAGCGCGTCTCGTCACTTCCGGTGACCCCAACGCAAAACCCAAAACTCAGAAGGTTTGTTCCAAACTCTTTTTATTTGATTTCGGTTGAAAGCTGCAGACAGCACAGTGACGTCTGCACTGCCCCCCCCCCTCTGCTGTTTCATGTTGAACAGACCTGCGGCTTATTCTAAACGTAGTGATCCCCATCAACGTTCATCATATAGGAGAGTTGGATGTTTAAACACAGGCATTAAATATCCCTTTGCAATTCATTGGAGCTCTGTATGCTTGATAACTGAAATGGTACAGATATCCATCTCCGGACCGGGATATGTCAATAGTGTCAAGAGAGCTCCTCTTCTCAATTTCCCTCCTTCCTCTACAGTAAATCAAGAGGGCAGATGACAGCAGTACTGCTGAAGCTTGTGTCTGCTTTCAGCTGTCCTCAGAACTGTACAGAGAGAGGAGGCATCTTGGCAACTATTGAGACATCCCCTCTGTTACTCCTCCCCGCTTCTCATCGTTTTTTATGAAAAAAATTTGAGACGGTTGCGTTGTCCTGGTGGTTGGTGCATCATCACAGCGACACAAACTTCCTTGTTTGTTCCTATCAATCATCGTCCACCGTGGGGGGTATGGTCACACCCCTTCTGATCTGGCCCCAGCCAATCAGACTGAAGGGAAGAGAGGAGAGAATCAATGAGACGGGAGAATGAAAAAGTAAATAGACTACACACACACAAGGCATTCCAATCTATCATCGACTTTTCCATCTCTAATCATATACATAAAATTGATAAATGCTTAATATAGCTAGTGAAATTCAAAAAATTTCCCCTTTGAATTTTGCTGCGTCCTTTCAGCTTTGAAATTCCTTTTGAAAACAGCAACTGATTCGAAACCACTCCATGCGTAGACCCGTTCCTCACCGCCAGTGTTTCTCCACACGACGACTTAAGGCGATCTTCTCTCCGACCTCGGTGCAGACAGGATTTGTCAGAACGATCTTGGCCAGATCAGCCTTGACAGCGCTCACTCGGCCTCCTGTTGACAATGAGCCGATGTTCACCATCAACACCTCGTTCTTTGACAGCTTCTGGACCTACAAGGACACATACACACAAATACAACACATATTAGTCTCACACATACAGACAGCTTTCCCCTCAGTATCCCATTTCATCAAACAACAAAATGAGAATATAAAATCAGTTCAACTTCACTAAACCTTGTTCTATGGATAAGAATCAACATCTGAATGTTTTATTTACGAAGCAAGTTTTCATATACCAGAAGCTTGTCCAAGGTCAAAAAGGTAAACTTAGAAAAAAAACAAAATTATAAAGTAGACTGAAAGTGAGACATATTTTCTGTACCCAAGCATGCTGAAAATATGGATTCCTATGTCTATAAAATCGATATAATTTCTCCATGGTGTCAATAAAGTGTCTTTGCAACATGGTTCCACAGTTTAAAAAACGACAAAAAGAAATACTAAACCAACAAGTGAAAGATGTGGTATGACAGGTTTACAAATAAGCAAAATCTTAATTTAGTTAGCAAATTGTGTAAGTGTGTGGTGGCAATTTTGAAGGAAGCTGGATTTCAAAAATAAAATACAGATCATTTAAAATTTAACTTGCATCTAAGATGATGAGTCAAGTCTTCACCTTTAATCCTAGTTATAGATTTGGCACAACTACTCCTGCGTATCAGACAGCATTTACATTACATATGAACTTTCAGTGTGTAAGTCATTTAATATGGTGATACTTGACCCAGGGGTCAGGAATGGGGAGGGTTGCAAGATTATTTCATAGGGTCATAAGATGATTAATGCATGGCTGGCAAAAAATAATATTTCCAAAATAGAAACATGGATGATGTCTGTAGTCTTTACAATTTATACGTTTCCGATAAGAATATTTTCAACCTCAAACCTCCATAAAATAGAAAAAATAGGAAAATAATAAGATCAGCGGACACTCTCATTCAAAGAGATGTACAATGAATGAACAGGTAGACAGTTAATTCCCTTGCTAAGAAGCACTGCTTAAAGTCACGTTGGCTGTTGATGCCGACACTCGGGTGGTCCCAGGAGTTAAAACCTGCCAACGCCTGGTTGAGGGGACAACTTCCCTAACTGCTGTTTGGACAATCAGACTTAATTTCCCCATGATGCCCTCACCTTGGCAGCCTTCTTGTCTCCCTCTGTGCGAACTCCCAGCAGCCTCCGCAGCAGGAAGTAGGAGATTTCCAGCTCTGTGAAGATCTCTGGCAGTGCTCCCACCGCGCCCAGCACCTGACCGACCATACGGTCCGCTCTGCACAGCGTTGGGTCAATCTTAGTGCCCACACCTAGAATTAAAATGCACATGCAGGCCAGATGTAAGTCATGCACCTATACCCTGAAAATCTGATTTATTTCCTGCCTTCTCACTAGCCAAACAAACACTGACGGATAGAAAAACATGCATTGATGCCCAGTCCACACGTGCACGGTATTTATGAAAACAGGGGTTTTCCTCCTTCGTTCTTAAAAAAAAAAAAAATCCCATCCACACAAGTACTGTTTAAAAAAGATCTCCATCTAAATGAAAACGCTACTCAACACAATGACTGCACTCGGTCCGCGGTGGTGTAGCGGTCTAAGCATCGGCTTTGTGTCGATGTGGTTGCCCACTGAGGACCAGGGTTCGTGTCCCGGTCTCGACAGATCCGACTATGGCCGGATTCGATGAAGCAGCAATAATTGGCAACGCTGTCTTTGGGAGGGGGGTGGAGTCGGCTTGTATTCGTCACATGAACGCGTCTGTGTGTGTGTCGGAAAAAGCAGTGGTTCGGCCTGGATTCGCCTTGTCACGGAAGTGGGGAGGCGTCTCCTTCGAGACTGCCGGCCGGAGAGATGCAGTTGGCGAACGCATGCGGTACGAGGGTGGGTGTTTGAATTAGAATAGGGAGCGATTGGCCACTAAATTGGGAGAAAAAGGGAAAAATCAGAAATAAATTTATAAAAAAAAAAACAAAAAAAAAAAAACACAATGACTGTGCTATCAAGACCATGCCCAAGGCTCCGTATTTTTTGTTTTAATTTTTCAAAAAAAAAAATCCAGGAATTTATCGGTGTTCAAACTGATCTGCTCCTTTTAAAAAATCTGGGTATTTTTCGGTGATAATAATCCATGGAAACATAAAATCTGGGTGAAAAATCAATTTAAACCGATCTGCTCCTTTTAAAAAATCTGTGTATTTTTCGGTGAAAATCGGTAAAAACCGAAAATGCTGAGCCTTGACCACGCCAAACCAACAGACGGTGACATAACCTTAAAGCCATGTTGACCAATCAGAAGCCTGAAAAAAAAAAAAAGCCAACAACACGCCAAAACCCCTGTTTTCCCGGTCTACACGCCAACACTGAAAACAGCGTTCTGAAAATCTTCACCCTGGAAGGAGTTTCCCAAAAGGTCCGTTTTCAGTGACCTAAAATGCAGGTGAGTGTTAACGAAAGGCCGATACGCATAAAGAAAAAGGCTACACTCTCAAAAACACCTATGAACGTGTGGACTAAGCATTGGTCCTTACTTAAGTACCCTATCCAGCAACTACCCTAACTAAAAGGGAAATTTCCCCAATGGTTTTGTAGTTGATTGAAGCAAAAAAATCTTCACCGTGTACTATATTGACGGAGGAATCGATTTTTCTGGCGTTTTTCACATGCTGACCCTGTCACAGATGGACCAAGGGTGAACATTGATGAATTTTCCCTGTAAGAGAGCAGAGCTGCAGTGAATATTGGACTTACCGATAAGGCCTCCGGGGGCAGCGTACTGCAAGTCATTATGCTCCGCAAACAGAGAGACGATCTTGGAGAAAATGGGCTTGCACATCAGCTTTCCTTCCTGGTCTTTGGACACAATGCCGGGGCGAACCTCCAGCTCCTGACCCACCTAGAATGCGTGTGTGTGTGTGGGAGGGCAGAGTGTTAACAGCTTTCGGGGGGTGAATTAAAAAGGTTACTAACACTGCCAGGGTGTCTCTGCTTAATAGCACACTGGGTAACAATAATAACAATAAAGGCGGCCCGACCAATGGCCTTTAGAAAACAGGTTAAGATATTTGGATTCAAATCACGAGAATAGGGCCTGATTCTGTATGGTTTTGGATCTGGTTCTGAGTGTTGAGTTTTAATGTGCCATCCATTCAAACTGCCTACAGTAACTTCATTTCATCTCACAAATCTGTGAGTCCGGGGACGAACTAGGTGGTAAATTTGAAGATAAACCAGCCACAGAAGCTGCTGAAAAAAGTTTTATGGGGGCGTCCAGGTGGCGTGGTGGTCTATTCTGTTGCCTACCAACACGGCGATCACCGGTTCGAATCCCCGTGTTACCTCCGGCTTGGTCAGCGGTTGGGAAGCCGGATGTGGGCATGTGTCCTGGATGCTGCACTGTTTTGGGGGGGTAGCGGGATCCTTTCACGCGCTACGTCCCCCTGGTGAAACTCCTCACTGTCAGGTGAAACGAAGCGGCTGGCGACTCCACATGTATTGGAGGAGGCATGTGGTAGTCTGCAGCCCTCCCCGGATCAGGTGGAGCAGCGACCAGGACGGTTTGGAAGAATGGAGTAATTGGCCGGGTATGATGGGGGGGGGAAATCAACAACAAAAAAAATCTGCCCTTTTTGAAAGCAACTGCTACTTTTTTCCACCACCTTTGTTCTGATGAAATCTTCCTTTGTCTAAGAGAGAGCTCATGAGAGCAAACCAGATAGTTTCTCAGTTTCAGTACATTTACAAATTTATCTATTGGCCGAATTCACGTTTGTGACTCAAGATGGAAGAGCTTGACAGTTGAGAAAAAAAAGCCGAACCTTGAGCACACCCTTCAGAATACTGCCTCCCGCCACGCCTCCTTTCAGGTCGTCCACCTCACAGCCCGGCTTGTTCACGTCAAACGATCTGATGACTGGAAAGGAAAAAGATACATTTAAAACCAAGCAACAATGTTTTGTGAAAGAGAGCTGAGAACCAGAGAAGGCTGAAGTAACAACACCAGAGAATCTCTAAAACCACTACTGTCACGCGAGTCATCAAGATAAAATAAAACCCACAGATACTGTACATCACAAGAGAGGAGTTACCCCGCTACTTCTCAGAGTACTGAAACTTCACCTCCTTGTGTGCGAATTTATGGAGTCTTTTGTGTGTGGTCTTACCAATGAGTCTGGGTTCGGAGGTGAAGTCTCTGATGGGGACCGGGATCTTTTTGACGATGTACTCACACACTACCTCGATGTTATATTTGAGCTGGGCTGAGATTGGAATGATGGGAGCACCCTCTGCGACCGTACCTGTAAGAAGAGAGACGGTAGGGGTGAATACAGCCAATATCAGGTAATGATGACCCGATGACCTTTTTTCACTTACGTAGCATAGCTAAAATTCAGTCTTTCCTGTCCATGGCTGTCACAGAGACATGCATTTGTTTCATCTAGACTTGATTACTGTAATGTTCTGTTTTCAGGTCTTCAGATGTCTCAGAATGCTGCTGCTAGAATCCTAAATAAATCTAGAAAATTTCAGCATATTACACCAACTCTTGCCTTCATTGGCTTCCTATCCGTGTTAGATCAGACTTCAGGGTGCTTCTGCTGACTTATAAAATCCTAACAGGGCTTGTCCCATCTTACCTGTCTGATCTACTTAAACCATACAGTCCATCTCGAGCTCTCCGCTCTCAAAATACAGGGCTCCTGTGTGTACCCAAAGTTAAGAAAAAGTCAGCTGGTGGCAGGGCCTTTTCCTGTCGGGCCCCGTTCAGGTGGAATAACCTGCCTGCTGCCATCAGACAAACAGTCTGTTTGAGTCCTTTAAATCCAAACTCAAAACTCATCTTTTTGTCTTAACCTACAATTAGTTGCCTTTAAATTGAGTGCTACACAACCTGTACTGCATGGCGGGTCGGTTTCTGTCTCAATGAATTTACCAACCACTGTTCTGCTGACGAGGTTATAGAGTATAGATTGACTATTGCAAACTGTTCTCTTCCCTCTCTCTGAATGATGTCTTCTCTTTTCTCTTCTTCTGTGTATGTGAATGGTGTGATGAGTCTCCTCTGTGAGCACGTGCAGTCTGAGGTCTCCATGATGACGGTGGTCGCTATCTGGACACTGCTTGGCATCCTCCTCATCAAATTGTTCATATATCTTATAATTCCGTTATAATTCTGTTATCCTCTGTCAATGTTGTATTGTGTAAATTGTGTAAACACAACATCTATTGCACGTCTGTCTGTCTTGGGAGAGAGATCCCTCCTCTGTTGCTCTCCCTGAGGTTTCTTCCTGTTTTTTCAGGGAGTTGTTCCTTATCCGATGAGAGGGTCTAAGGACAGGATGTCGTGCTGCTGTAAAGCCCCCTGAGGCAAATGTGTAATTTGTGATATTGGACTATACAAATAAAACTGACTTGACTAAAAAGATAAAGCATGACCTTTCAACTTCCAAATCAAAGCTTGGTTGCTGGATGGGCCATGGGTGGGTGCAATGGATGGGGTTTGTGGGAGGTGCAATAGGGTGAGCTGTGGAATTAAATGTTTTTTTTTATTCAACTCCTGAAATGAGGTCTGTAGTCAACACAGATCTAAAAAATGTAGATATTGGGCTCTACTGATAGTCTTCACAATTAAACACCATATTTATGAGTTTTTAAGTGTAAATACCGTTGACGTGAGTAATAAGCTTATGTTAGGCTGACCTGTGAATGCTGTTTCTGTTAGCAACTTGTTTTTCTACAGTATATAAATGCTTAAAATTCACAAAATGACACTTTCGCACATATCAAAACATAAAAATCTCTTAAGCTTGTGTTGACAATAAACCAAAAAATGTAAAAAAAAAAAAGAGGGAACCCATAGCTCAAAGATGCCAACTTGCAGATTTTAGGAATCGAAAGTACACCCCCTATAGGGAAATGTGGAGAGTCCAGCTGTGCGGTTTAATGAAACTGTGTAGTGTGTAGCGGATATCATGTCGTGCTACTTCACTGCGGTATTGTCAGAATGTTCTATTGTCAGATTTAAGTTGGAAACGTGAAAGACAAACTTCTGAAAAATCCGACAACCAAACTATAAAAGTATCACTTCCTTCCACTGTTCTCTCACACGAACACACGGCGCATGTTTACCCTGTACGAATGCGAGGATCTGCTCATACTGCTCCTTGGCCTGGCTTTCCTTCACCAGGTCAATTTTGTTCTGCAGGATCAGGATGTGCTTCAGCTTCATGATCTCTATGGCCGCCAGATGCTCTGAAGTCTGCGGCTGGGGACAGGACTCATTACCCGCTGGCAGAGAGAGAGAGGGGGGGGGGGGGAGGCAACCAGACATGGATGAGTTAGTCAGATAACGGGTGGCCAAAGGCAGATTCTTATAGTCCAAGTCTGCCCCGACTGTTAAAGCTACAATCATGAAGATCGTAATTTTTGTTTAACTTAAGGACACATCCTAGCTATTGATAAGAATATCTAAAAGCTAAGTGTTTATGTGTATGATGTATATGTATCTATGTATGTATCAGTGGTGGCTGGCCAGTACAGGGTGCTGGGGCACCGCCCCCTTCAAATATCAAGAGATGAAAATCTACTTAAACATGTTCAATATAATTTAGTTGTATAATGCAAATAATTATGAAATAAAAGTGTTTTCAGTCTGTGAGCGCCTGTCAACAGCCATTAAATATTGGTTCCAAATGGTATTTGGTTAATTTCTGTCTTGAATACATATACTTCCTGGGTGAGGGGTGCTGGCCAGACGATACCCTATGTATGCCCTCAAACTTGTGGTGAGCAGGTGACCTGAGGCTGCTGTCTAATTGGTTCCTTCAGATTTTCCATGGGGCGCAGTTCCATGGCACTCCCACTTTTATTGGCAGTGAATTGGTATTGTTTTAATGGTTTTTGATCTAACGTGATTGGACAATTCTCGTGGCTGTCAATCGTGTTCACACCCACTATGACGCCTCGTCTCGACTGTCAATCATCCACCGTCTATGAACCCTGATAAAATCTATAGGCTACATTGTCCTTCTTAATAACTCTGTGACTGTGTGGACATTAAAGCAGCTGTCAGGTGTGCTGCACCAAGGTAAATTGCCCCCCCCCAATTTTTTTTTAGCACCAGCTGCCACTGGTATGTATGTATGTATGTATGTATGTATGTATGTATGTATGTATGTATGTATGTATATTTTTCTACTTTTAAATTTCATGTTCTTCATATTGAGAACCCCACCAATTCAGATTCCTGGGCAAAATAAGGGAGGGGGGGGAGTTTTAGTCTCACCGATCAGCAGGAGAGCAGCGTCCATGACAGCTGCTCCGTTTAACATGGTGGCCATCAAAATGTCGTGACCGGGACAGTCCACGAAGGACACATGTCTAGAGAGTGAGAGAAACAGAAGGAGAAGAAAAGGAAAAAGCTTTGAGAATTTTTGCTCCTTCATGAAATCTTAAAACAGGGGGAAAAAAGTCACAAAAAATGCTTTCAAAAACCTCTCACACAGGCACACAAACACACTGAGTCAACATTAAAAGAACTCATGCGTCCAAGAACCTACAGTACCAGCTAACCACTCACTTTAAACATACAATACCAGGTGACCACTCATTTTAAACTTACGATACCAGCTGACCACTCATTTTAAACACACATGCACCTTTATATCCACACAGAACCCTCCTCTTTTACTGTTAATAACCTTGTCCCAAGACTGAGAAGGAGACGGCTACTATTACCACAATAAACCAGTCTATCCACATCTATCCTGGTGATTTAAGACTCATTTCAGGCGTCCGGATGGCGCAGCGGTTTATTCCGTTGCCAACCAACACGGGGATTGCCAGATCGAATCCCCGTGTTACCTCTGGTTTGGTCAGGCGTCCCTACAGACACAATTGGTCGTGTCTGCGGGTGGGAAGCTGGATGTGGGTATGTGCCCTGGTCACTGCACTAGCACCTCCTCTGGTTGGTTGGAGCACCTGCTCGGGGGGGGGGGGACTGGGGGGGGGTAGCGTGAACTTCCCACGTGCTACGTCCCCCTGGTGAAACTCCTCACTGTCAGGTGAAAAGAAGCAGCTGGCAATTCCACGTGTATCGGAGGAGGCATGTGGTAGTCTGAGGCCCTCCCCGGATCGGCAGAGGGGGTGGAGCAGCAACTGGGACGGCTCGGAAGAGTGGGGTGAGACTCAATGCAGCGACGTGTCAGATTAGGCAGAAAGCAAGGCGGTATGAGTTTGTAATGGAAAAGACATTGTGATATGGCTTCAGTAGATGTGAAACTGCCCGCTTTCTGAGCTTGACTGGCACTGACCCCATTAAAGCCCCCACACTTCTGAGCTTGACTGGCACCAACCCCATTAAAACCCCCACACTTCTGAGCTTGACTGGCACCAACCCCATTAAAACCCCCACACACTGTACAGCTGTGGCGTCTTGCATGTTTAGTGTATGTCACATTGTGCGATAGGTAAATCAGTAAAATCCTGATATATTCCCTTATCGCACAACACAAGCTGAAGTGAGGCTACTGTCACACATTGTACAAACAACAACGAGCAACCAGTCATCTATGTTGGCAACAAAAAGGTGACCTGGTCCTGCAGACAGTTAAAGTGGTCTTGCAGGAAAACAAAAAAAACAATGGCAATTTCTGTCATGAGAAACTCAAAAAGAAGAGACAACGTGGATTATCGATTCTCCAAAGTGAACGTGAGGCACAGCAGCACATTTTTAGCAGAACGGCCTGGACACGGGTATTTTAGATGAGCGGATGACCCTCGTTGATTTCCCGACAGCAATACAGGCATGCTTGTGCACTCACACACACAGAACTTGAGCGGTGTGTTCTTTTTGTTAAAAACAGGAAGCTATATATCCTGTAAATTCCCATCGTATGGATGTCGTCATTTTCTATCACGCTCCTGTCGGTCATTCACCAGGACAGCGTTGTAGCCTTAGTTTTTACTGTCATATCCCCTGACAAAGTACACGACAGCTGAACTCTTCTGACACTGCTGGAACTTGGTCTGGGCCTACAACCGTGCTCTGGCAGTCTTTAACTCTTCCACACCGAATGACCCAACACAGCCAACCGCTGTTCACGGCGAACGATTTGCCCACATCAAGGAAATCCAGTCTGAAAGCGTTTTTACAGAGATCCTGCAAGACTGCCGTGATCAAGATCCGTCTTTATGCCGGCTTTGTTCTTTTGCCCTGAACCAGAGAAAGGCAGCATACAGGCGCACCAGTGTGTGAGTTTATACAGATGCCAGCGGTCTGAAAACATAGGTGTCACGACATGTAACACTACAGCATTGGCTGTCCCGTCCAGCCGGCTGTCCCTTTTACACAGATGTCGATTCAGCTTTGTGCCGACCTCCGCTGCTGGCTTAACGCAGGAGCAACAATGACCTCCCCCCCAATCCTGTGTTCGTACCTTTAACACAGAACGGTGAGGCAGCTTAACAACATTCCCACCATGAAAAAGACTGTAAAAAGCCTGTGTGACGGCCTTACGACAACTGATATCGAACTGCGGGTAGGGAGCTTAAGGTCAACTTATTGATGAGGGGAAAACTTACTCTAAGTTTTGTTTAGTTTTTCATGTGCTATTTTTTATATTTTACCTTTTTAAAAAAAAATTATTTCTAGTTTTTCCCCTTTATCCCACCCGATTAACCCAATGGCATATGGCCGGAACTCTTGTTGAATAACTCCCTGGCTCACGTTTCCACAGGAAGAAGATAGTCGTAACACCAGCTTCCTTCAAACTCGTGTTGGCTGCTCTCCCAATTTTACACGTTGGTGCCTCGCATGGACTGCATTACCTTCAGGCCGCGAAGGAGACGTAGGGAGAACGCTTTCGGTTGCTTGGCTGCAGGCGCCCGGATGGGCCAGAGGGGGTCGCTGGAGAACAACGAGTCCCCGAACACAACACCGATCTACACCCACCATCCCTCGGGTAAGGGTGGCCTAATGAATGCCTTACCCAGTGGACGCTCTGGCCGTGACTGGTTACGGTGAGTCTGGGATACGAAGCTCCCAGCCACATGACGAGCGGATTGCAAGAACGGCGATTTATTCCACTCGGCCATCAGAGCAGCTTTACCTTTTATTATACAGCTCAGGTAGACAGGACATGGGGGGGGGGGGGGGTGACGTGCAACAACTGTCGCCGGCTGGATTCGAACTGGTAACGTTGCAACTGCCATCTGGTATGCCCACTAACCATTTGGCCGCGGTGGCACCCCTAGGTTTTCATGTGCTTTTAAACTGCCTTGATTGAGGTCACAGCACTGAGATTTCTCACTAGCGGAGTGGTTTGCTCCTTCAGCTCTTGAGGGACACTCTGGCCTTTGTCACTTTCGGCAAACTCAAACATCACATCAACACAAACCACTTCTTAGACAGCCCTTTCAAGATATTCCAAGATATGCTTAACTTTCTCTTCATCAAAATGCCACATCATGTCCTTGGTGTTTCCTACATGAGGATCCCACCAAGCTTAATTCCTTTTGGTTAAGAATTCTGTTGTCTCAAAGGTTAAAAAAATACACCACCGAAATCCGAGGAAGAATTTCAAAGCGGTGGAAAGGATAGAGCAGCTGAAGGCCACGGGGCTGATCTTCATATAATCAATCCAGATTAAAACGCCTAACTAAACAAGTAACCGCAGCGACAGGTGGATTGGTTACCTGCCGAATGGGACTTGTTGAAAAGGGTAAACTTGCAAATTTACAAGTACATGGCAGGTGTTATTGACTGACAAACCTGAACACATAAATACAAACAAACACAAATGAAATAGTTAAAATACACAACGAAAGGCAGAGTATGTTGAATCCACCCCTCTCACCTGACCAGCTTGAAGTTGCCCTTGGTGCCGGAGATGTCTGTGGGGAACTCGTCTGGCGTGCTGCTGCCACATGACCTGTAGCACTCTGGCCTGGGACAGCTGAGGTCGTCCAACATGTACACCTTTCACACCAACACCAGGCCGGAGGGGACCAATGAATGACAAACACAGAGGAAGGAGAGGATGGAGAGATGGAGCGATGATGACAATACAAGCTGAAGTGAGGATTATAGTCTGATTGGGTTTCTACAGGCCAATGGTATTCTGCCAAATGCATCGGACAAGTGGTAAAAACTTGTTTAAAGTGCTTGACGCCATTGCCACTGGAGCCACATGAGCACCTGTCTTTGGATTATATCAAAACAGAGATTTCTCTCCTGTGTCTAACCGTCCCAGTTTTTTGTGGAAATCTAATAAATTGTGTAGTTTTTTTTATTCATTTATTAACATCTGGAGTGGTTACACACAAAATTGAGACCTCTGGCACGTCATTACACCACTTAATTCCACTTCTATTGCCTCAAATGGTCTTGTGCAACAAGCAAGGGCAGTACTGCCACAATACATGATCCTTTATTCACCCACAGGAAATGACGCTCACTACGAGGCACGTAGGGCTGGGTATCATTTAGATTTTAACGGTACTACTACTCTCTCTCTCTCACTGCTTATCGATCCGGTACTTTAACGGTGCTCTTACCAGTTCTTGTTATTAAGAGAAAAAATGAAACAAATTAAGAACAGAATTAACAGTTTTATTTTGTCATATCTGGAGAGAGCGTTACTTTTAATCATCTACCCATGTCTGCATAGTTTAGTTAACTCCATGTGGGCTCTAGGCTGCTAGCATACATAACACATCTGAGGTGGACAGGCAACGAGAGATGAGCTAGGCAGTCGAGAACTGTGCATTTCTCCACCTGTATTTGATGTACTTTCGCCAGATGTTTCAAAAGATCGCTTGTGTTTCTGCCCTTACATGCAAAATACTTGTGGCAACGAGCCTTCTCACCATCGACCCTAGCGACGTATAACCACTTCTGACTGTTTAGTTCTCTCCACCATTGTCACTAAGAGCAGGCTCTGTGGGTCCGTGTGTGTGTGTGCACGCGTACATCTAAGAGAGGGGCAGACAGAGCTGGCCCCACCCCTCAGCATACACATACGACAGGCTCCAAGAGATCTCTCTTCTGGATTGGGAATAGCAAAAACGCATCACAGATGAATGTCTTAAATCTTATTACAAATTAGAAACGGAGTTGGTGATTTAAAAGGTGCAAGGTAACGTTTATGTGGCCTAAATAAATAGGAAATATGTTTTCTTAATTTCTTTAATCCCAATAGTAGAACTGTTAACGTTGGAACTTATCAATACCACGCTCTTTGATAATTTAGCACCGGTGCCCATTTAATACTGGGTTTCGTTACTCATCCCTAGAGGCATGATAAAAATGAACACAGGATTTTGGATGTGTTTTTCCTCAGCAATGGCTTGTTGGTGATAGAGGTTGCAGCAAAAAATGCGTGGTCCTTAGCTGAAGAAGAAAAAAAAACCCATCTAAACTCCCTCATTCATTCATTCATTTCTATCACGCTCTGTAGCGAGCATATCAATTCGTTAAATTAACAGAAAAATTCCACTGTCACTTTAAGATGAGAAAGTGAAAGCAAACAGGCTGAGGTCAGGAAGAGAAGAATAAACCCGTTTACTCTCATAAACAAATAATTAACAGATGTTTCCTTAGTGGGACTTACCTTAGCATTAGCATAGCCTAGCTTGATGGTAATGTTCCTCTCCAGCTCATTCTTGAACCTGACAGTGTGCACGCCCGAGATGGCCTTCACCACTGTGGACTTCCCATGGGCTACGTGGCCGATAGTGCCTGAGAGACATTAAAAAAGTAAAAGACAGCGGGTCAGGGAAAAGGATTTTTTTTCCAAAAGAAAAGAAGGGGTTAGCTAGCTGTCAAAAGGGCTGGGAGACCAGACTGACTGGCTACAAAACACAATTTACAAGTTGTAGAATGTTTTTCCCAGCTCAGTAAAGGAATTGGGGTAAGACAGCGGTAGTTCTAAGGAGCAGGTTGATGACTTTACATACCAATGTTGATGGTGGCCTGTCTGCTGATGATCTCTGGAGAGAGGGGGGTCAGTTTAGTTACATCCTAAAGAGCAAAGCTTAAATTAGTGTCGTCAGTTGAAATACAAAATTCTTTCATGGTACTTCTTCATGAGTAGGCCTACTCTCCTCTTCATCTTAGAAATGACACATATCTACAGTGACAGTCCAAATTCATAAATCCAGAGATACTCTTTGATACAGTATCCAGATGGAGGTACAAAAGTTTATAATAAAGGTTTCTCAAACAAAACCCCGTTTGAGATATTATCCATGTCAGAGGTTCCATACATTTTCACAAATATGTGGATATTATTAGCACAAAAAATAGTCTTGATTTATGAACAGTGGTCTGGGATCTGAACACATGGGTGAGGGTCCAGCACAATGACAGTCAGTCAAGTCAATTTTATTTGTATAGCCCAATATCACAAATTTGCCTCAGTGGGCTTTACAGTAACACAACATCCTATCCTTAGGCCCTCACATCGGATGAGATACGTCAGTGATGCAAATGACAGTCAGTGATGCAAACACAAGATGTTAACCATGGGAATGTATGAACTGGACAATCAAAGGTTCATCTACTGAATACTACAGGTTGACGGTCCTGTATGGTGCAGTCAGCAGAGCGCCTGGTGTCCATCCATCCATCTACCCATTATCCAAACCGCTTATCCTACTCAGGATCACGTGGATACTGGAACCTATCCCAGCAGTCATTGGGCGGCAGGTGGGGAGACACCCTGGACAAGCCGCCAGTCCATCACAGGGCCCACACACACACACATACATACCTAGGGACAACTTAGTACAGCCAGTTCACCTGACCTACATGTGCACCTGGTGTTACGGTGGCATACACCTTGAGCATGGCATTGACGCTGCCAAAATTAGGGGATCAGTTTCCACTGGGGCCAATGACGTAATGTGATGCAATCAATTCATTGTAAAGCATTTTGTGTCCTCAGGCTACAAAAGTGTCATTTCATTTCAAGTTATGGCTTCACCAATCAGACATGTAGCCTACGCTACACTACAATACAGCACCCATCACACAGAGGTCCCGTTGTCCATATGCCATGTTCGCCAGTGTGTATATATGTCTCTGAATCCTCTTTCACACCAAAATCGGGGTATTGTCCTGCGTTTCATGTCCTGGGATTGTTGATAAGCCCCCCCCCTCCCCTTTCGATCACCAAGTCGGTTCCTGGGTTTTTTTTCTTTTCCTCCCGTTCACGCACACTGGGATAGGGAGAAATATTTGGCCACTGACAAACAACGTTTTGGTCTTTATGTATACCAGTATCTCTACTGACGATCCGGGCAAACCCCGGGATTTCTCAACAGTCCTCGGTGACAAAGGTACACGTTGCTGACTGTGTACCTGCACCATACGCAAGCCATCGGCGTTTTCGATGTAATGCGAACAACGTGGAAGTACCACACATCTGTCACCTCCTGTTACACCAGTTGTTGTAACCGAGGAAGCAACGCGATATAAAGACACAGACCGTCACATACACACCGCCATTAGCTTCTGTATGAATGGGGAACTGAACACCGGCGTCTCGACAAAACCCACG
Organism: Lampris incognitus; assembly: GCF_029633865.1. NCBI lineage: Eukaryota > Metazoa > Chordata > Actinopteri > Lampriformes > Lampridae > Lampris > Lampris incognitus. Next base: position 8,257,169 of record NC_079229.1, read on the forward strand.
CCTCAGTCCGGGGCCCTGGCATCGGCCAGTCATGTGCCGGTCGGTGCGTCGCAACGCACGGCTTCAGGCGGCTCAATACTTCATATTTCACGGCCGTTTTAAGAGGAACCGGCCAACCACCGTCGACACATAATTACATCCGTAAATACACACTCACCAAAGTGTTTAGATCTTGTTTGGAAAGATGAGGTTGACCCAGCGTTATACCAGTCTCGTCGCCCGCCATCTTGAACGATAAAAGGAAATGTAGCCGTCCCGGCGATTGCCTTAATAACCATAACGGGGAAAAGGCATTTTGAAAAAACACCGGATTTTTGACGGCGACAGACACTCACGACATTAGAAAAACCGCAGTTGCGTCCATTATTCAGCACACTGGAAAATGCGATGTATAAATCAGAGAGACGTCTTTATTGGACTTTTAATTTCGAAACCCCAACTCAGAGAAAAAGGGGTCCTTTCTCAATGGCTGACGCAATGTTTTTGTTCCCAGGCAGAACGCGCGATAAATTCGGCGCTCTCGCTTTTCTGCGAGCGCCGCTCTCAATATTCGTGCTGCTGTTCGCATTATGTCGGGTGTACCGTCTTGTGCGACTTGTTTATGATTCATACGCGTTCCCATCCATGTGTCGGGTCCGTCGGTAACAAAAGACGTCACGCAGCAGGCTTTTTGTAGTCACGCAGCGCCATTTGTATTCCCACTAACGACATGACAGGAAGTAGTAAAGCGGACGCTGCCAAACTACAGGGCGCATGGAGTAAACACGTTGCAGTCTGACGTCTAGCCACTAGGTGGCGCTCTCTTGCCCAGAGCGACATACAATTAACGTAACAGTAGAATATATATATAAAGCACAGATCAAAAGTTGTGCCCCGGAATGTTGTGGAAAATATTAATTAATAAAAAAATGCAGCTCACCTGTCACCTACTGTTGATGACTGTCAAACAATCAGGCCAACAATTACTCACTTCAACAAGAGACCAAAGGGCATCACACGAAACTGCCAGAGTCCCTGACCGATGGTGAAGGCCGTCTTGGGTCTGGCTTCTGGTGCCAGCTCCACCTGCCAGCAACCGCTCCGTAGGTCAAGTGAGCTGAACCACTGTGACCCTGCGATGTGGTCCAGAGCGTCGTCAATGCGGGGCAAGGGGTAGGAGTCCTTGCGGGTTGCATTGTTCAGCCGACGAGAGTCCACACAGAACCTCCAGGTGTCATCTTTCTTTTTGACCAGGATGGCAGGGGCGGCCCAAGGGCTATTGGATGGCTCTATCACCCCGGCCGCAGCCATCTCTAGAATCATCCGCTCTGCAGCTTCACGCTTGGCAAGCGCTAACCGGTAGGGTCGCAGTCTTAATGGGTGGGGTTGTACCAGTGTCGATTGTGTGCTGCACCAGGTTGGTCTGGGTGCACTCCTCTTCGCGTGCAGCGAAAATCTCAGCGAACTGTTGGAGCAGGTCTTTCAGCTGTTGACTCTGCTGAGGGTCCAGCCCTCCACTGCTCCGCTGATACAGATCCTGGATGGCGGCAACAGTGTCCGGCGAGGGTGTCTTAGGAAGGGTAGCCTCAATGAGGGTCGTCGTCATTGTTGGTGGGCTGGGCAGTGTCGTCATCCCCTCGGTTGGCAGTGGAGGTGGGGGCGGCGGCGGCATGGTGACAGGTGGAGTTGGCTGGATGTGGATACGTCCCACCTTCCTCTCTGGACGGCTCCGGAGGGCCAGGGTCTCTGTGCCAAGGTGAATGGCATTACTCGACACATCGACCAGAGCCCCCCAGCGAGTCAGCAAATCCAGCCCGATGATGCAAGGGTCTTGTATTTCAGCCAACCAAAACTCGTGGGTGGCTGCATCTTTCCCTGCCCGCACCTGCAGTGCTCTCTTCCCCAGCATGTTGGTTAGTTCCCCGGTCACAGTTCTGATTTTACAGGTGGTGGGCCTCCACTCTGTTTCTGGCAGCACCCCTGGACGGACAATGGAGATGGTGGACCCTGTGTCCACATGGGCCCAGCAGCGGTGTCCACCAATGGAGCAACAAAGATAGAGACCGTGTGCGTGGCCCACTCTGCCGATCTGGGAAGAGTTCTTAATGGGGGATATGGTCGGTTGGCTGGGTAGGTGCCACCCCATTCTAGTTTTCCGACTGGGGGGAGTGCTACGGCGTCGTGGTGCAGGGGCAGGGCAGTGACGGTTCTTTTGCCCCGCTTCTCCACAGCGGTAGCATGGACCACGAGGCGACCAAGGTCTGAAGGGTGGTTGGCGTCGGCCTGGTTGCTTTCGGCGTGGTGACGGACAAGCCTGGCAGACGACGCCTCTTTCGACGTCTCCTTCATCTGCGTGGACCTCAGCCTGACGCACTCGGGGTCTTGGTTGGTTGTGTGGGGCCATCACAGCCTCCACCCTCTCTGCCTCTTCCAATGCAGTCTTGAAGGCTGTAGGTGCCGTGATGCGGAGGTGCTCCTTCAACCTCTCTGGGGTGCGCCCCTGGACGAAGGCACTCAGGGCTAACTCGTCACGAGCTGCTGGATCAAAGGTGGGGTAGCCACGATGTGCAAAGAAGTGCACGTCTGCTGCATGGGTTCCCCGGGTCTCGCCCTGTTGTCGGCGCCGGCGGGCCAGTCGGTCTCGCATGCTGGCAGTAGAGACCCGTCGACCAAAGCGTCGGTCTAAAGCAGCGGCCAGTGTCTCGTAATCCTGCTGTTCTGACGGCATAAGGTCGCGACCGTCGCCGGCGATGAGACGGCGGTGAAGACCACGGCGGCCGGCGGTGACATGGCGTCGGCCGGCGGCGGAATGACGGCTGCTGGTAGTGCCCGGCGATGACATGATCGGCGTTGAAATCAGAGTAGGCCGCGGCTTCTCGACAGAAGTTGCCGGCTCCGAATCGCTGAACCTGCCGGCCGAGTCGGGTCCAGACGGACGAATGACGGTGGCTCCGACGACCCTACTTCAGCGAGGGATCTTCTTCCGAGCGGCGAGGCTCTCTCCCCGGGTAGGCTCCTTCTACAGTCACTCGATGAGGTCTTCATCCTGCCGGAGCTCGACATCCTTATTGTTGACGGTGCCATCCTCGATTTGTGTCTACTGGCTGCGATTCCACCTCTGACACCAGAGATGTAACGGCAAAGGGAAAATTGCAACCCCTCCTTTGACCCTCGCACAGAAATGAGAATTTGCTGGAAAGCGGCGCGATACATGGGTTTCATCTACTCGAATAACAAAGTTGTTCAGGGATTCAGTTGCAAGGTTACACAACACAACAGAATGACAAACTAGAATTACACCACAACAAATAGTAATGGCATAAGCACATAAAACCACATAAACACTTACAAAACATTTAATAACAACTGGCAATCTACACGCAGTGCCTGATGGGTAAAACAAGACAACGTGGTGACCCACATTTATATAACAAGACATTCACCTAAGACGACGGTGTACCTTTAAGGGAAGAGGCGAGGGGTCAGATAATGCACTTCCGCTTCCGGTTGAGAGTTGAGTTCAGTGTCGTTGTCGAATGTATGACATGCTAAGTTGGAGCTAGTAAACTACCTCGACTTCGTCTGCCCTCACGTCTCCTGTCTCGTTGTTTTCTAACTCCACAACAATAGACTACTGGAACACTTCCGGGTACCGTGACAACAGGGCGCCAGGAGAGGGGGATAGAAACCCCCAAGCCGCCGAGCCGCACTGTATTAGATACGCAGCCTAGCCGTAGCTACGATGACCAAAAGTTGCTGTGTGGCGGACCGCGCTGTTAACAAGAAAAACAACCCGAATATTGTTTTTTTTTGTATTGCCTATCCCCCTCTATCGCCCTCTCCTGGCGGCCTGTTGTCACGGTACCCGGAAGTGTTACGGCGGTCTATCGGTACAATTCTGACGGGGTATCAACTTCGCTACAATATGCACATCATCAAGTTGTGGAAAATATTAATAAAAAAAATGCGGCTAACCTGTCACCTACTGTTGATGACTGTCAAAACAGTCAGGCCAACAATTACTAACTTCAACAAACGTGAACCATATTTGCAGCAACAACAAAAAAGTATGAGTTGAAGAGGTAGCACTAACAACTACTGCATGATCAGACAAGCAAGGACAAAAAGATAGATGCTGTGTGTGTGTGTGTGTGTGTGTGTAATGTCCGTAGACGCCTTGTCTTACTGACATAAGAATAATTCAAGAACGAGCCGACTTCGTAGGTTCTTAACTGTGTAGCTTTTACTAGCGTTCATCCGACATACAACCTTCATAACATGCGCTTCTCACTTCCTGTATACGTCACACGCACTGCACGTACACCCGTGAGTAGGTCAAGTTAAACACGTGACCTTTCATTCATTACATCTCCCCCTCTAAGATTATTTTCTAAACATTTCTCTGAACATTTACTGCCAACAATTTTAACCTGTATATCACCCCCCTTTTCACAAAAAAATAAAAAATCTCCCACAGTACACAAGTCCATACGCCTCACAAATCCAGCCGGATTGCAGGCTTGCTCACCCTGCCAGAGCGAGTAACATATGGTGTGGAAGTTGGCATTTCTGCTGCTCGGGACTCATCCGTGTTTCCACTCTCCCCTGGAGTGACATGGTCAGGATCCCTGCTGACAAAGGTGAGTGTTTTAGGTGTGGCCAACAGGTGGCGCCTGTTCCTTCTGTAATGTTCACCTTGAGCTGTCTCAACTATGTAGGATCTGGGAGTGGAGCTCTGACTGTGAACAACTGCTGGCATTGTCCATGTTTTCTGTCCATCAGGTTTGGTGAGTACTGCGTCACCCGAGTTCAGTGGGCGCATTGTCCGCACGCCGTTCCTGCGGTTGTAGTAGAAAGCCTGCCTCGATTTGGCTGCGGCGTCAGCGGTTTTGATCAGTTCCTCTTTAGGCCAGGCCGGTTTCAGGTTATGCTGCAATGTGGGTAAGGTGGTTCTGAGTCTCCTACCCATGAGCAATTCCGCTGGACTGGCTCCAGTGGAAGAAGAGGGTGTAGCTCTGTATGTCAACAGGGCGAGGAGAGGGTCTTCCTGCCTTAATATGCTTTTGGCTATCTGAACAGCCCTCTCTGCCTGTCCATTACTCTGGGGGTAGTGTGGGCTTGAAGTCACATGGATGAAATCATAATCCTCACTGAACCTCCTCATCTCTTCTGAAACTAGCTGTGGCCCATTATCGCTAACTACAATTTCAGGGATACCAAAACGTGCAAATGTAGCCTTCAGCCTAGCTACAACCTGACTGCTAGTAGTTGTTGGTAGATTTAGGATCTCCAAAAACCTGGAATAATAGTCAGACACTATCAAGTAGTTTTGCTTTTTGTACTCACACAGGTCTATGCCAACTTTCTGCCATGGTCTGGATGTAAGCTCACTTGACATTAAAGGCTCTTTTCTCTGTGTGTTCTTGTGTTCTCTGCAGAATTGACATTGCTGTATCTTTGTTGTAATGTGCTCTGTCATTTTGGGCCACCACACTGACTGGCTAGCTCTCTCTCTGCACTTAACTATCCCCTGGTGCCCGTCGTGTATTCTGTCTAAGATCACATCCCTCATCTCTGTGGGAATGACGATACGACTGCCTCTGATGACTAAACCATCTACCTCAGATAACTCCCCTCTCACCTGATAAAAGTCTCTGACTGTCTCCGGCACTTTATCGACATACTCAGGCCAGCCGTGTCTGATGAAGCCCAACACTGTCTGGAGCTGCAGATCCCCATCCGTGCTCTGTTTTATCTCCTGCATCCTTTGAGGTGTGGCAGGCACCTGGCACACGATGGCATCAATGTGCGCTGCAACATCATCATGAGAAGCACCATCTCCGTAGCGCTGCTCTGGGCCTCTGGAGAGTGCATCAGCCACAGCTAAAGTTTTGCCTGGTGCGTATTCAGCCACTGCATTGAAACGCATCAGCCTCATTAACAGTCTCTGGCACCTAATGGGCACATTATCCAAGTCTTTGCTGTTCATGAGAGGCACTAGTGGTTTATGATCGGTGACAAGTCTGAAATTGTCAAGCCCAAACAAGTACTTCTCGAACCTTTCACATGCCCAGACGCTGGCTAAGCACTCTTTCTCGATCTGTGCGTACCTTGTCTCTGCGTCACTCAGCCGTCGGGAGCAGTAGGCCACGGGCTTCCAGTGTTCCCCGTGCTGCTGGAGCAGAACGCCTCCCAGCCCGTAGCTGCTGGCATCTGCTGACACCACCGTAGCCTTAGTGACGTCATAAAAGGTGAGTACCGGGGCGGTGGCGAGTGCTGCTTTAAGGTCTTGGAATGCTGTGTTCTGTGCAGGTCCCCACAGCCACTCTGTCGTTGCTTTAAGCAGTCCATAAAGCGGCTGACCTACAGTGGGCAGCTCTGGGACGTATTTTGCCAAATAGTTCACCATCCCGAGGAACCTCTTGAGTTCCGTCACGTTCTGGGGCTGAGGAAAGTTCTCTATTCCGGCCACTTTGTCCGGGTCAGGTCTGATGCCTGCCTCGTTGATGATATGACCAAGGAAGCGGACTTGTTTCTGTTTGAACTTGCATTTCGCTTGGTTCAGTTTGAGACCTGCTGTTTCAATGACCCCCAGCGCCTCTGCTAGGCGCCGGTCATGGATTTCCTCAGTCTCTCCATGTATAAGGATGTCATCCATGTACACCTCTGTGCCCTCTAGCCCGGTCAGAGTTTCCGCCATCTTTCTCTGGAAAATCTCTGGAGCACTCGTTATGCCAAATGGAAGGCGGCAGAAAGCATACCTCCCAAATGGGGTGATGAAAGTGGTGAGCCCCCTGCTGTCTTCATGCAAGGGGATCTGGTAAAACCCACTTGCTGCATCCAACGTTGTGAAGAACTTTGACCCTGCGAGCCTTGGCATTATTTCCTCCATAGTGGGCAGCACGTATTTCTCACGTTTCACCGCTCGATTCAGCCTCCTGAGGTCAGCGCAGCAGCGAACCTCTTTCTTGTTCGGTTTCAGCACCGGCACCATAGCGGTGCACCATTCTGTGGGCTGAGTCACTTTTTCAATAATGCCCTCATTTTCCATGCGCTGCAGTTCTTTCTTAACCAGTGGTACAAGTGGCAGCGGTATCCGTCTGGCTGTATGCACCGCGTATGGCTGGGCACCCTCCACCAGAGCTATTTTCACTGGGTCTGTTTTCAGCAGTCCACTTGAACCGAAAACTCCACTGACCTCATTCATCCGCTTCACTAGACCCATCTCCACTGCCTCTGGACGACTCAGCAGACAGCTGCCTCTCCCCTTGATCACATACACTGGAAAGGAGTATTGTTTCTCCTTGTAGTTGGTTGTGGCTTGAAACTGTCCTATGCAGCTGATGTTTCCACCTGGGCTTATGAAGCATGTGTCAGGAGGTCCCAGTTTTATGTTTGGCTTCAGCTTTTTAAATGTCCCTTGGTTGATAACAGTAGCGTCAGCCCCCGTGTCAATTTTAAAGGTTATTGGTACATCACTTATTGTTAAACTAACAGTCCAATCTTCCTGACTGCTCTCTTTGCCAACTTCTCCCAGAAAGTACAGCTGTTTAACCTCTTCAGTGACTTCTCTCACCGCTTTAGAGTGACATACACGCTCCCAATGTCCCTTTTTATGACACTTGTTGCACTTACTGTTCGTTGCCGGACACTTCCGCTCATCGGTGTGCTGCGTCTTGCCGCACCTCCCGCATTCATCTACTTTGTTGGTTGCCGGACTGCCGCCACCATGACGCTGTCCGCCCTTTTTGTTTTGGCGTTCGTCCCGCCATCGGACAACATTGACGTTAGCCAGCTGGGCCTCTGGTTGGTTAGCTTGGAGGCTGAGCTGCTTTGTTATTGCCTCCGCCTGGCGCACTTGTTCAATGACTTTCACCAGAGTAAGGTCCGCTGTGAGCTGGAACTGACGGGAGAGCACCTTATCTTTTATGCCCACTACCAGACGATCTCTGATATGTTCATCCCTCTTGTCCCCAAACTCACAGTGTTCAGACAGCTCATACAATGTCCGGATGTACATCTCCGCTGTCTCTCCTGGCTGCTGGCTACGTTGATAGAAGCACGCCCTCTCATGTATGATGTTACGGCGGGGAATAAAGTAGCCGTCGAACTTTTTCAGTACGATATCATAGTCCACTTTATCACCCTCCGCCGCGAAGTCAAACGAGCTGAATATCTTTTCAGCCTCGCTGCCCATTGCATAAATCAGCGAACTCACTTGAATCTCCCCGTCGTCTTTATCCAGCTTTGTCGCGAGCCTGAAGCGCGAAAACCGTTGTCTCCACTCCGGCCATTCAACGGGGCAGTCAAACTTGAATTCACTCGGCGGATTAAACTTCGGCATGACCGCTCGTGTTCCGATACACAGACTATTCTGACACCATGTAATGTCCGTAGACGCCTTGTCTTACTGACATAAGAATAATTCAAGAACGAGCCGACTTCGTAGGTTCTTAACTGTGTAGCTTTTACTAGCGTTCATCCGACATACAACCTTCATAACATGCGCTTCTCACTTCCTGTATACGTCACACGCACTGCACGTACACCCGTGAGTAGGTCAAGTTAAACACGTGACCTTTCATTCATTACAGTGTGTGTGTGTGTGTGTGTGTGTTGGAGACTTAAACAACTATCGCTTTAGACACACGCGCACGCGCGCACGCACACACACACACACATACTTAGCACAAAAAGTAAGGAAATGTGTGTTTGGTAGATTATTTCCTTGTTGTAACAATGTTTCTTGGCAGTAAATCTTATACCGTTGGAAAGCCTGTTTATTTCTCTTTTAAATGGCACCACGTGTGTAAGGAACATGCATTTGTGGGATGAGCAGCAGAGCTGAGTATGTGGGTTGCGTCCATGAAAAATGTGCCAAATCTTCTCTGCCAACGGCAAACAGCTTATTTTGCTGCTGCTATCGACTCTTGTTTTGAGCTTCTGGTGCCCCAGGTGCTGACAATCAGATGCCTGATATAAGATTTATTGCCAAGAAGCATTGTTACAACAAAGAGATAATCCACCAAACACACATTTCCTTACTTTTTGTGCTTATATACACACACACACACACACACACACACACACACACACACACACACACACACACACTATATGTACAGAAGTATTGGGACACCTGGCCATACAGCAGCTTTTATGACAGCTCATTCTAAATCCATAGGCATTCATATGGAGTTGGTCTCTCCTTTGCAGCTATAACAGCTTCCATTCTTCTGGGAAGGCTTTCCACAAGATTTTGGAGTGTGTCTGTGGGAATTTTTGCCCATTCATCCAGTAGAGCATTTGTGAGGTCAGGCGCTGATGTTGGATGAAAAGACCTGGCTCGCAATCTCTGCTCTAGTTCATCCCAAAGGTGTTCGATGGGGTTGAGGTCAGGGCTCTGTGAGGGTCAGTCAAGTTCTTCCACACCAAACTCACCCAACCATGTCTTAATGGACCTTGCTTAGACCTACACTGGGGCACAGTCATGCTGGAGCAGAAAAGGGGCCTCCCCAAACTGTTCCCACAAACTTGGAAGCACAGAATTGTCCACAATGTCTCGGTATGCTGAAGCATTAAGATTTCCCTTCACTGGAACTAAGGGGCCTAGCCCAACCCCTGAAAAACAACCCCATACCATTATCCCTCCTCCACCAAACTTTACAGTTGGCACAATGCAGTCAGGCAGGTAACGTTCTCCTGGCATCCGCCAAACCCAGACTCGTCCATCAGACTGCCAGACAGAGAAGCGTGATTCATCACCCCACAGAACACGTTTCCACTGCTCCAGAGTCCAGCGGCAGCGTGCTTTACACCACTCCATCCAACGCTTGGCATTGTGCTTGGTGATGTAAGGCTGGCATGCAGCTGCTCGGCCATGGAAACCCATTCCGTGAAGCTCCCGGCACACAGTTTTTGTGCAGATGTTAATGCCAGAGGAAGTTTGGAACTCTGCAGTTATAGAGTTAACAGAGCGTTGGTGACTTTTACGCACTATGCGCCCCAGCACTCGTCCCCGCTGTGTGACTTTACGTGGTCTGCCACTTGGCAGCTGAGTTGCTGTTGTTCCTAAACGCTTCCACTTTTCAATAACACCACTTACAGTTGACCGTGGAATATCTAGCAGGCAAGAAATTTTGCAAACTGACTTATTGCAAAGGTGGCATCCTATAAATGCAGACTGCATGGCTAACTGCTTGATTTTATACACCTGTGGCAATGGGTCTGAATGAAACACCTGTATTCAATGATTAAGAGGTGTGTCTCAATACTTTTGTACATAGTGTGTGTGTGTATATATATCCATCCAGTATCTTAACCACTTATCCTGCTCTGTGTCGCAAGGATGCTGGAGACTATTGGGCGGCAGGCGGGGAGACACCCTGGACAGGCCATCACAGGGCACACACACACGCACACACACACGCACACACACACGCACATTCATTCCTAGGGACAATTTAGTACGGCCCATTCACCTGACCTACATGTCTTTGGACTGTGGGAGGAAACCGGAGCCCCCAGAGGAAACCCACGCAGACATGGGGGGACATGCAAACTCCACACAGAGGACAACCTGGGATGACCCACCAAGGTTGGACTACCCCAGGGCTTGAACCCAGGACCTTCTTGCTGTGAGGCGACCGCGCTAACCACTGCACCACCGTGCCGCCCATATATACATACATATATATATATATATATATATATATATATATATATATATATATATACACACATATCAAAACACAGAGACGACGAGCTGGCAGTCTGCAACAAACTGGCCAGAGAAGTTGACAGAATAAAAAAGAACATGTGTAGTATATTCACAAGCAATGGCCTAACATTTTTAATTGAGGCTAACAAAAACCAAATTGACTTCCTTGACATCTCATTAGGCCTTAGAAATGGTACATACAGGCCATACATGAAGCCCAATAATATATTGCAATACATCCACAGAGAAAGCAATCATTCACCCTCTATTTTGAATAATATCCCAGTGAGCATAAATATAAGAGACTATAGATGTGGGTCACCACACAGGCCCCCCCAGAATTCACCTAAACAAAACAATGCAAAACAGCAAAAGTGCAAGTCATGAACATAAAAATAGACTCTACAACAGAACAGTCAATGACATAGTGCAAAGTCACGGGGAAAACAGGTGACGAGTCGGAGGGCAGACCCTGCGGCCATAACGGCTGCGCTTCACAGGAGGGGAAACAGATGGGGCCGAAACCCGGGCCATAGGCGGGGCCGAAGCAGGAACAGAGGCAGGTGCCGGGGCCGACCTAGGAGGGCGCCCCCGCCGCGGGGGTAGGGCCAATTGCATTGGCTCCCCAATGTCCAAGTGAGCGGGCTTGAGACGGTCTATAGCGACCCGCTCCGGCCTGCCCCCCATGTCCACCACAAAGTTCTTATCCCCCGCCTCCAGGACGCGGAAGGGCCCGTCGTATGGGGGCTGCAGCGGGGACCGATGGCTGTCGTGCCTAATGAAGACGTACCTCGCCGATGGCAGATCCTTGGGGACGTAGGACCGGGGGAGGCAGTGTTGAGACATCGGAACGGGAGCGAAGGCACCGGCAGCGCTCCGGGACGCACTGAGGTGAGAGGCGGCCGACCAGGGAGCCGTAGCATCCGGAAGAAACTCCCCCGGAACCCGCAGGGGCTGGCCATACACCAGCTCAGCGGAGGAGGTCTGGAGGTCTTCCTTCGGGGCCGAACGCAGGCCGAGCATGACCCACGGGAGCCGGTCCATCCAGTCGCAGCCAGTGAGGCTTGCCCGCAGAGCGGCTTTCATGTCCCGATGGAACCGCTCACAAAGTCCGTTGCTCTGCGGGTTGTACGCCGTAGTGCGGTGGATCTTCATCCCCAGGTGCTCAGCGACCGCCGTCCAGAGCTCCGAGGTAAACTGGGAGCCCCGGTCGCTCGTGATGTCACCAGGCGTGCCGAAACGGGCCACCCAGCAGCCGATGAACGCCCGCGCTACCTCTGCTGCCGTCGTGGAGGACAAGGGAATGGCCCTGTCCACAATAGTGAGGAGGAACGTATAACCAAGGGAGGGGGGCAGGGGACCCACCAGGTCAACATTGACGTGGTCAAACCGCCTCTCTGGAACCACAAACGGCGCCAAAGGGGCCTTGGTATGGCGGTGCACCTTGGCGCGTTGGCACGCCACACACGAGCCGGCCCAGGCTCTAACATCCTTACGGAGCCCAGGCCAAACGAACTTGACGCTCACCAGCTTGGTCGAGGCCTTCACTCCCGGGTGGGAAAGGCCGTGGACGGTGTCGAAAACTCGGCGCCGCCAGGAAGTAGGCACCAGGGGGCGCGGTTGACCGGTGGAGATGTCACAGAGGAGGGTGGTGTTGGCCGCGTCGAACGTCACGTCCTCCAGCCGTAGCGCCGTAGGGGTCGACCGGTAGTCTTGAACGGTCGCGCCCTTGGCTTGGTCCGCTGCCATAGCGGCGTAGTCGAGTCCCAAGTGAACGGCGTTAACAACCGCCCGTGAAAGGCAGTCGGCGACGAAGTTATCCTTGCCCGACACGTGTTGTATGTCCGTGGTAAACTCGGAAACCGCCGCGAGATGGCGCTGCTGACGCCCAGACCACGGTTCTGAGGTTTTGGCCATACAGAACGTCAGCGGTTTGTGGTCCACGAAAGCGGTGAACTGTCGGCCCTCCAATAGGAACCTAAAGTGTCTGGTTGCGAGGAAGAGACCCAGTAGTTCCCTATCAAAGGTGCTGTATTTGCGCTCGCTCTCACGGAGTTGTTTACTGAAGAACGCCAACGGCTGCCAGCCCCCCCCCCCACCCACTGCTCACACACGGCCCCTACGGCGTAGGGTGAGCTAGCAGCGCAGCGTTGGCCAGCGCGGTCTTGGCGGCCACAAAAGCCTCGTCCATCCCCGAAGACCAGTCCAGCTCGTCCTTAGACTTCTTACCCCGCAGGGCCTCATACAGGGGACGCATGATGTGGGCGGCACGGGGCAGGAAACGGTTATAAAAGTTCACCATGCCCAGGAATTCCTGCGTTATCCCTCTCAGCTGGAACTGGGCTTCCACATGCTGAAACCACGGCCGTGGATTATGCTGCCAAAAGTCGGGTAGCTTCACAGTAGCGGTGTAAATGCTAGCGTTAGCAATAGCCATGTTATTAGCACCGGCGTCGTCGTTGTCAGACATACTCGTATTAGTAGTTCGATCACGTCGGGGTCACCAATGTGGAGTTAGAAAACAACGAGACAGGAGACGTGAGAGTAGACGTAGTCGAGGTAGTTCACTAGCTCCAACTTTGCATGTCATACGTTCGACAACGACACTGAACTCACTGTGAACCGGAAGCGGAAGTGCATTATCTGACCCCTCGCCTCTTCCCTTAAAGGTACACCGTCCTCTTAGGTGAATGTCTCTCGATATATAGATGTGGGTCACCACAAGACTCAGGATTATCATCCCGTGACGCCATCTTTAATGAAGAAGCCCCCCCATACCAAGAAGCCTTACAAACATGTGGATATGATTTCAGGCTTAAGTACAATCCACCATCAATTAGTGACAGACAACAAAAACGCAACAGAAGGCAGAACATCACCTGGTATAATCCTTCCTGCAGCGACACCGTGGCCTCTAATATTGGAAAACCATTTTTCAAGCTTTTGGATGAGCGCTTTACCCCAGACCATCAGTTGAGAAAAATATTCAACAGAAACAGTCAAAATGAGCTACAGCTGCTTGCCACATGTTCAGCAGCTTATTTCATCCCACAACACAAGCGTCACGGCCAAGGCACAGACCCCCTCCCCACAAACAAGCACCTCCAACTGCAACTGCCGTGCTAAGGCATCACGTCCTCTTGAAGGAAAATGCCGGACAGAGGGAGTCATATACCAGGCATCGGCGACAAGAGAAGACAACTGCAATGTGGACGCTTGTGTGGGATTAACAGAGGGCCCTTTTGAAATGAGGTTTAATGCCCATATGAGTAGCTTCAGGAGTGAGCATGCAAGAAATGCAACGGCCTTGAGCCGCCACATTTGGTCATCGGTAGACAAGAATATCAGTTATTCTGTCTCATGGAAAATCCTTGCAAAGAGCAACGCATATTCAATTAGTGGTAAAACATATAACCTGTGCTAGGCAGAAAAGTATTTATTTGCAAACCTGATATGCCCACCTTGAATAGTAGAAACGCATTGGCCACCAGCTGTAGACACCGAAAAAAGTGTCTTCTTTGTAATTACAAGTGTCTTTATTATTCTCCCCCCCCCCAAAATTTATTAGTTGTTGTACTTTTCATATTTTAACTGCCTGCCCTTCCAATTGTGCCCCAACACCACCCCAATATATGATTTACATAAATTGCCTTGTTATATTCTAAATGTATACTGTTTCAACAGCGCCTTGGTCATTTAAATGCTCTTTCAAAACAAGCCCCAGCCCCTTACCCCATTGGCTGTAATGTATTCTACCCCCCCCCATTGGCTGTAATGTATTCTACCCCCCCCCCCCCCATCGGTTGTAATGTATTCTACCCCCCCCCCCCATTGGTTGCTGTGCATCATAACTACCTACTCCGTTGGTTGTAATAGTTCAAATGTTTTCTCCTCTGATTGGTTGCTGTCCACCGAAATTAGGGGCGTGACGTTGAGCAACGTAAACTGTGTGTTTTCTTTGTTGAATCACATTGGCAGCTGATGAGTGTGCAAGGCATGAAACAAGTTTGTACGGCTATGTCTTAAACTTTTTTCCCCTACATCTATATTGATATTCCGCTCATTTATTGACCACTTTTATCACCACCACTGACGGTTTCTGGGGAAAAAAACCGCTATATATACATACACACACACACACACACACATATCTATATATACACTACCGTTCAAAAGTTTGGGATCACCCAAACAATTTCGTGTTTTCCATGAAAAGTCACACTTATTCACCACCATATGTTGTGAAATGAATAGAAAATAGAGTCAAGACATTGACAAGGTTAGAAATAATGATTTGTATTTGAAATAAGATTTTTTTTACATCAAACTTTGCTTTCGTCAAAGAATCCTCCATTTGCAGCAATTACAGCATTGCAGACCTTTGGCATTCTAGCTGTTAATTTGTTGAGGTAATCTGGAGAAATTGCACCCCACGCTTCCAGAAGCAGCTCCCACAAGTTGGATTGGTTGGATGGGCACTTCTTTGAGCAGATTGAGTTTCTGGAGCATCACATTTGTGGGGTCAATTAAACGCTCAAAATGGCCAGAAAAAGAGAACTTTCATCTGAAACTCGACAGTCTATTCTTGTTCTTAGAAATGAAGGCTATTCCATGCGAGAAATTGCTAAGAAATTGAAGATTTCCTACACCGGTGTGTACTACTCCCTTCAGAGGACAGCACAAACAGGCTCTAACAGGTACTATTTAATGAAGATGCCAGTTGGGGACCTGTGAGGCGTCTGTTTCTCAAACTAGAGACTCTAATGTACTTATCTTCTTGCTCAGTTGTGCAACGCGGCCTCCCACTTCTTTTTCTACTCTGGTTAGAGCCTGTTTGTGCTGTCCTCTGAAGGGAGTAGTACACACCGGTGTAGGAAATCTTCAATTTCTTAGCAATTTCTCGCATGGAATAGCCTTCATTTCTAAGAACAAGAATAGACTGTCGAGTTTCAGATGAAAGTTCTCTTTTTCTGGCCATTTTGAGCGTTTAATTGACCCCACAAATGTGATGCTCCAGAAACTCAATCTGCTCAAAGAAGTGCCCATCCAACCAATCCAACTTGTGGGAGCTGCTTCTGGAAGCGTGGGGTGCAATTTCTCCAGATTACCTCAACAAATTAACAGCTAGAATGCCAAAGGTCTGCAATGCTGTAATTGCTGCAAATGGAGGATTCTTTGACGAAAGCAAAGTTTGATGTAAAAAAAATCTTATTTCAAATACAAATCATTATTTCTAACCTTGTCAATGTCTTGACTCTATTTTCTATTCATTTCACAACATATGGTGGTGAATAAGTGTGACTTTTCATGGAAAACACAAAATTGTTTGGGTGATCCCAAACTTTTGAACGGTAGTGTATATATATATATATATATATATATATATATATATATATACACACACACACACATTTATATATATATATATATAAAATACTTGTTTTTGCTCCAATTTTTCATAAGCTGAAATCAATGATCTAAGACTTGTTCCATGGACACAAAAGGCCTATTTCTCTCAAATTTTGCTCACAATTTTGTTTAAATCTGTGTTAGTGAGCACTTCTCCTTTGCCGAGATAATCCATCCACTTGACAGGTGTGGCTTATCAAGATGCTGATTAGACAGCAGGATTATTGCACAGCTGTGCCTTAGGCTGGTCACAATGAAAGGCCAGTCTAAAATGTGCAGTTTTATCTTGAAAAGAGACATTTATTAGGCACTGAACTATGGATTTCACAGATATGTGGGGGGGGGGGGGTCAGAAAACCAGTCAGTATCTGGTGTGACCACCATTTGCCTGACAATGCAATACATCTCCTTCGCATAGAGCTGATCAGGTTGTTGATTGTGGCCTGTGGATGTTGGTCCACTCCTCTTCAATGGCTGTGTGAAGTTGCTGGATATTGACAGGAACTGGAAGATGCTGTCGTGTACACCGATCCAGAGCATCCCAAACATGCTCAACGGGTGACATGTCTGGTGAGTATGCAGGCCATGCAAGAACTGGGATGTTTTCAGCTTCCAGGAATTGTGTACAGGTGCTTGCAACATGGGGCCGTGCATTATCATACTGCAACATGAGGTGACGGATGAATGGCACAACAATGGGCCTCAGGGTCTCGTCACGGTATTTCTGTGCATTCAAAATGCATCCGTGTTCGCTGTCCGTAGCATATGCCTGCCCATACCATACCCCACTGCCACCATGGGCCACTCTATTCACAACGTTGACGTCAGCAAACCGCTCACCCACATGAAACCATGTGGGTGAAAACAAGGATTCATCCGTGAAGAGAACACTTCTCCCAAGTGCCAGACACCATCGAAGGTGAGCATTTGTCCATTCAAGTCGGTTATGACGATGAACTGCAGTCAGGTCAAGACCCCTGGTGAGGACCAGCATGCAGATGAGCTTCCCTGAGATGGTTTCTGAAAGTTTGTGCAGAAATTCTTTGGTTATGCAAACCAATTGTTGCATCAGCTGTCCGGGCGGCTGGTCTCAGACGATCTTGCAGGCGAAGATGCCGGATGTGGAGGTCCTGGGCTGGCGTGGTTACACGTGGTCTGCGGTTGTGAGGCCGGTTAGATGTACTGCCAAATTCTCGGAAACTACTTTGGAGACAGCTTATGGTAGAGAAATTAATGTTCAATTCACGGGCAACAGCTCTGGTGGACATTCCTGCAGTCAGCATGCCAATTGCACGCTCTCTCAAAACTTGCGACATCTGTGGCATTGTGCTATGTGATAAAACTGCACATTTTAGAGTGGCCTTTTGACTCACTGGATGATATCTATCTATCTATCTATCTATCTATCTATCTATCTATCTATCTATCTATCTATCTATCTATCTATATCTATATATATATATATAAACTGTATTGCAGACTCAGGGTCCATAACAGACAGAGATAGGTAAAAGACAAACCCTAGACAATACACAGAGTAAACAATAAAATAACATAACAGGAACAACATGAGGTTGATATTGATAGCTGTAGTTTCAATTTTGTTATCCATTATTAAATAAATAAGACATGCATTTTCAATTAAGCACAAATTGTAGGTTTTGATGGGTGTGTGACAAGTTTTGAGAAGGTGTCATTCTGCAAACATCACATCATATGCTGTTTTGGTCATTTTGTCTTCTGTTAAGGGCAGTATGTGAGCCGCTTTGAAAAAGTACACTGTGAAGGGAAAAATATGCCAAAGGAATTGAGAAACTGTAAATGAGAAGCGTTATGTTTAGAGAAAGGAAAACACTGCATTCCAGCACAAGAATCGTATCCCATCTGTGAAACGTGGTGGTGGTAGTATCATGGTTTGGGCCTGTTTTGCTGCATCTGGGCCAGGATGGCTTGCCATCGTTGATGGAACAATGAATTCTGAATTATACCAGCGAAATTTTAAGGAAAATGTCAGGACATCTGTCCATGAACTGACTCTCAAGAGAATGTGGGTCATGCAGCAAGATGACCCTAAGCACATAAGTCGTTCTACCAAAGAATGGTTAAAGAAGAATAAAGTTAATGTTGTGGAATGGCCAAGTCAAAGTCCTGACCTTAATCCAACTGAAATGTTGTGGAAGGACCTGAAGTGAGCAGTTCATGTGAGGAAACCCACCAACATCCCAGAGTTGAAGCTGTTCTGTACAGTGGAATGGGCTCAAATTCCTCCAAGCCAATGTGCAGGACTGAGCAACAGTTACCAGAAATGTTTAGTTGCAGTTATGGCTGCACAAGCGGGGGGGTCACACCAGATACCGAAAGCAAAGGTTCACATACTTTTGCCACTCAGATATGTGATATTGGATCATTTTCCTCAAATAAATGACCAGGTATAATATTTTTGCCTCATTTGTTTAATTGGGTTCTCTTTATCTACTTTTATCTGATGATGTTTTAGATCATATTTATGCAGAAATATAGAAAATTCTAAAGGGTTCACAAACTCTCGAGCACCACTGTAAATTGTAGAGAACTGGAGAAAGAATTCCCCCTTGTCTGACACCATCGCTAACCCCAAATGGAGCTGAAATGCTATTACCCCATTTCACTTGCAGTCTGGTGGGCATACCAATAAGCCAGAATTCTCACAATGTATTTAGGCACCCCTCTTCGACTCAATTTAACAAACAACTTTCTATGATTAACACAATCAAAAGCTTTAGAAGCATCAATAAAACAAGAACCAATGAGATCTGGCCTCTATATTTATTAATAATTTCCTTTCAGTGCCATGTTTAGCTTTAAAACCAAACTGGTTATCTGTAGCGTTGATAAATTCATGCACTCTGTCCAACAGGATTCTGTCTATATAGCAGAGCGGATATGTCACATTTTTTACTCAAAGCGTGCACATCTGGATAAAAGCATGAAAATGGATACATGGGATCTTTAGAGTATGCAGATTTCAAAAATAGCGGGAACCACAACGTCACTCCAACGGCTCCCACTGAAAATTGAAAACTCAAGATGGCTTTTCGACTAAAAATAAGCCGTAAGAGACATAAGTACAATTTTCAAACTGACTATACATGTTTAAGGGTCAACAGCTCCAATGCATCACATATCAAAACTCAAATGCTACATATTCACACAGGCAAACATAACAGAAATTCAAAATGACCGCCACCATAACAATTTTTTTGCAAAATGTACCTTCACCGACATGATACTAATTTATATCTTAGGTAAAACAATTCAAAACATCATGTGTGAGACATCACAAGGAGCCTCTTCTACCAAAAACTGAACATTGAATATGGCAGTCACACTAATTACCATAATACTAGTATGTAAATAAGGCTTTTGCTTTGGTGACTTTAGTAGAAAATCATGGTAAGAAGTTGCTGCCTAATAAAATGAATTATTTAAATGGAATGTTATTATGGTACTTACTGTGCCTTTATCTATATTTTAGGTCAAATGTTCATATTCACTCAGTCTCTCTCGCATTGTCCCGAACAATAGCACAACTGTGTGCACTTGAGATTCGCTTTAATGCACTTGCATCTCTTCGTGCACGACTTTTTACAGCCGCATTTCAACAGTTCCTGGCAGGCCTTGGCTGCCTCTAGAAGTGTGGTCCAGCAGGGAGACCATGGGGAATCTTCCTTTACTCTCTGCTAGCCCCATAAACCTGGTGATGGAATCATGAGATCTCCTATAAGGGACTGCCCCCAGATGTGTCCTGCCTGGTAAACAGCCCTTTTCACATGCTGTTCAAGGGCATGCAGCATTGGAGGAATGTTTTCTATCTTACGATTTTGAGAAACCAGTTGCTTCCTGGCTTCGTTCACGTGGCTGAGTATTGATGTTCTCTGATATAAGAGGACAACATATCTCTCTATTTCTTCCAAGTCGTCAGGTGATACCTGGCCTGGTGCATTAGATAGCCTAGCAAAAAGTGGCTTGAGGTGAGGCATACCGCACCAAACAGCCCAAGCTGTTCTCTTTTCGACATCATGGAAGGTGGAAACGATATCACAACCTGATACTGCGTAGAAGAATAGAAGGCCCCAGGACGTGACTTTGCCCAATTCAGCAGCAACCAGGTGGCATGGGATATAGCATAGCTTAGCACAGTGACCAAATGCTATCTATATTTCACAGTCCTGCAAAACACTAGCTACTGCAGTCACAATTACATCAGTATCCATTGCATGTATCATGAGCTTGGTGAATCCATGACGGAATGCATGGGAAGTATGGAACAGGAGGCGTGTCTGCTTCTTCAGGAGTGCAGAACAAATCTGTCAAGTCAGCAGTAGGCGATACATTCTGTCCCAGGGTCGAAATCACTTGCTTCTGTGGAGGAGGTTGAAACTCGTATACTGCTCTAACTAGAAGTTGAAACAGGTTGTCTTTATTAGCATCACACCGAAGAAAGTTCTTCCAGTTAGCAGGTATCTTAGTGTTGTTGTCAAGTTTGAGATGATTACCAAAGCCACGGTTCTGTCGCATCTGTGTTTTCAGGCTATGTCCCACACTACATCTACACGCACCACGTGTTGCATGTGCTCTGTGTAGAGTAGATGTGAATAGTCCTGGAAAGTTTTCACACAGAATTGCGACTTCTTTGGGTCAAGCATATGCACAAGGGCAGCGCCATCAACAATGCTGACAACATTTGGCACAGACTCTGGCTGTGGTGCCAATGCTTCAAGACCTTCCATCAAGTCAGATTTGTTTGAGTGGTGCATGATACCATTGGTTGCCAGCAACGGGGGCCAGGCATGGTTTTCATGGCCAAAGAATGCATCTATGGCACTTTCATCTCCCTTCACCATTACATTCAGCTGTTCATCAACTTGATCATGTGCCGTCCCTGAGAGCTTGTGTGTTGTTTTTTGCATCACAAAGTTTCCATTGTGGAGGAACTCAGCATATGTGGTAGGACAGTTGACCTCAAGAGCAAGTGAGTTTATCACATGAAGTCATACAGTGAGCATAGAGATAGTGGTCAAGGGCGAACATCCATGGTTTTATCTTTAGGAGTGATTCCACATAGTCAAGGTATATCTGTTCACGCTGTGATCTAAGGAACTGCAAGTTCAGGAGTTCAAACTGCCAAACTCTGTACCAGCGATCGAACTGAGGATGCTCTGACGCCATCAGCTTACACCAGTCATCAAAGGATAGACGTTCATCATCTGGTGTGTTGTCTTGATACTCAGCATATGCCCTATGGATAAGAATGTACAGGGCTGCGGCTGATACTTGATGTGCCCACTGACCTCTGGATGTATCTGAACCTCTCTGGAGATCCTCTGCACGCCCCTCAGTTGTGACATTGGCTGAGGTCATCACATAGGTCCAACCACTCCCACTGAGCCAGTCACCAAGGACATTTAACATGGCCATTTCGATATGGAGTATGTAAAATCTAAGAATTTAGAGCCTCCCTTTTCATAACAATTCATCACTACCGATTTCCTTAGTGTGTGCGATTCCTCCAAACACCGTTAAATAACAGTTGGTCAACGGATTTGAGTGTCCGACTATCTAAATACAAAGATAAGGCAGTATATGTTAGTCGAGATATTCCTTCTGCCTTTGCTAGCACAACTTTACCCCTCCAAGCTCAGATCCCTTTGCAGCCACTGATTAAAACATTTTTTTAGTTTCATCAATCATGGGGTCAAAGTTCAGTAGACATCTTGCCATTTGATCTTTTACAATAATTATGCCTAAATATGTCACACGGTTTTTGACAGGAATGTCACAAATAGATACCATTGAACAATCTGACAGGTAGGAGTTCACATTTATTAATATTAAAAGGTAAAGTCCTGAAGCTTTGGAGAAGGAATGAATTAGGTCAAGGGCATCTGCTAGCTGGCTAATTGTGATCCTTCTTCCTGCAGAAGAGATTCCTTTTAAATTATTCATAGTGATGTCATCAGCAAGGATTTGAGTAGCTAAAAGAAATAAGGCGAGATTGGACAACCTTGTCTAAGACCTGTTGAGGTCAAACCTCGGAGAAGTACCATTGCTGAGTTTAATAGAACAGTTAGAGTTACTCCAAAGGAGTAACATCGCATCGAACATTCCAAGTTCCAGACGTATGGATTTGGGTGGGGAAGAGACGACACAGCGAAGACCTATGGAATGGAGACCTTAGAGTGCACCAGGTCCACCCCATTTAGTAGCGTACCCCCTTGGGTGTTCCCATAAATGAAGACATAACAGAATAGAACTTTATTTGTCATTGTGTAAGTACAACGAAATTTGAAAGTGCAGTTCTTATCAGTGCAAAGATCAATATAAAAAGAATAAAAAACATAAAACAAATTCAATTCTACATTCTACTGGACACCAACATATTGAACAAAAAGTCAGGAATCAAGACTTAGCAGCATTTAGTGCGGTTATGGCTCGGGGATAGGAGCTGTTCTTTAGTCTGTTTGTTCAAGATCTTATTGTCCTGTAACGTCTGCCCGAGGGCAGCAGTTCAAACAGATGGTGTCCTGGGTGGGATGGGTCCTTGGGGATGCCATGGGCATTTTTGAGGCAGCGGGAACTGTATAGGTCTTCCAGGGAGGGGAGTGGGCATCTGATAATCTTCTGGGCGGTGGCGATGACCCTCTGGAGCGCTTTCCTCTCTGTTACTGTGCAGCTGGCAAACCAGACACAGATGCAGGAGGTCAGTATGCTCTCTATGGAGCAGCAGTAGGATATAAGCAGTGAGATGGTAAGGTGGTTCTTCCTGAGGATCCTCAGGAAGTAGAGTCTCTGCTGTGCCTTCTTAACCAGCGCTGTGGTGTTAACGCTCCAGGTCAGGCCCTCCTCTATGTGTATGCCCAGAAACTGGAAGTCCGAGACACTCTCCACAGTCCCTGCCGATGAAAAGGGGATGACTGTCAATTTTGTTCCCCCTGCAGTCTATAATCAGCTCCTTTGTCTTGGAGGTGTTGAGGATCAGGTTATTTTCCCTGCACCACACAGACAGCCGCTCCAACTTGTCCCAGTATGCAGACTCACCCCCCCCCCCCCAGAGATGAGCCCCACCACCGTAGTGTTGTCTGCAAACTTGACGATGGTTTTGCTGGAGTGAGCGGGGGTGCAGTTGTGTGTGCACAGGTTGTAGAGTAGGGGGCTCAGCACACAGCCCTGTGGGGAGCCAGTGCTGAGGATATGTGGGGGCCTACTCTGACCCTCTGTGGGCGCTCAGACAGAAAGTCCTTAATCCAGAGGCAGATGGAATAGCAAGGCCCAGTTCTGTCAGTTTCGTCACCAGTCTGTGGGGGAGGATGGTGTTGAATGCAGAGCAGAAATCCACAAAGAGCAGCCTGGCGTAGCTCCCCTGCTGCTCTGGGTGGGTCAGGGCAGTGTGGAGAGATGTGGCTATAGCATCCTCTGTGGACCTATTTGCTCTGTAGGCAAACTGGTGTGTCTCGAAAGTGGGTGGGAGGCTTGAAATGATGCGACTCTGAACCAGTTTCTCAAAGCACCTCATTATGACGGGTGTGAGTGCCACAGGTCGGTAGTCGTTCAGGCTGCTGACAGTGGACTTTTTTTGGCAGTGGGACTATGGTGGATGACTTCAGACAGGGTGGGATGGTGGACTGGGATAGGGACTGATTGAAGATCTTGTTGAAGACCCCCGCCAGTTTGTCCGCACATTCCTTCAGCACCCGTCCATGGACGCCATCGGGACCCACAGCCTTCCTCGGGTTCACCACCCTCAGTGTGTGCCTCACCTCATGCTCCTCCACCGTGAGGATGAGCCTGCTGTAGGCTGGTGGATGGAACGTCGCTGCCTCCAGTGGCTTCTTCTCAAAGCGGGCAAAGATGTTAAGCTCCTCTGCCAGCGAGGCGTCACCGTCAGCAGCTGTGAGGTTGCTGGATTTGTAGCTGCCTTCTGTTGTTGCTGTTGAAGTGGTCCTCAATTTTATTTTTTCGAAGCTGCCTTGGCCTCTCTGATGCCGCTTTTTCAGGTTGGCCCTGGCAGCACTGTATTGTGCCCCATCACCAGACCTGAAAGCAGTGTTCCTGTCCCTCAGCAGGCTCTGGACCTCTTTTGTCATCCAGGGCTTCTGGTTGGGATAAATCCAGATTTGCTTGTCCACAGTAACAGTGTCCACGCAGTTCTTGATATAGCACAAGACAGTTATGGTATACTCCTCCAGGTCCTGATGTTCAAAAATATCCCAGTTAGTTCTTTCAAAGTAGTCCTGCAGCTGATGAGAGGCACCTTCAGGCCATGTTTTAATAGTCTTAGTTCTGGTAAGAGCACTTTTCCTGAGGGGGGTGTATGCCAGGATTAGGAGCAGGGACACATGGTCCGACTGGCCCAGGTGTGGTAGTGGTTTAGCCCTGTAGCCCTGTTTGATGTTGGAGTAGACCTTGTCCAGTGTATTTGCTCCCCTAGTAGCACACTTAATGTGCTGATGGAATTTAGGGAGCACTGCTTTTAAATCAGCACGGTTAAAGTCCCCTGCTATGATGTGAACAGCCTCGGGATACATGCTCTGGTTGTTGCTAATGGCATTATGTAAATGTCCAGGTTGTCCAGAAGATAGACATGAGTATTCTGGAAAAGAAAAGAGAATGGTGAATGAGTGAAGTGGGAGTTAAAACAAGTACGTACCTGAGAAATAGCTATCACAAAATCTACACAGATGGTTCCAACAGCAAACAGGAATGTGTGGGAATTGGTGTGTACGTCCCCGAGTTTAAAACCTCTATTTCCAAAAGAATATCTGATCAGTTACCAGTATATACAGCATAAATAGTGGCAGTCATTATTGGGTTACAATGGATTGAAGAGGACAGACCTGATAGGGTGGTGATATGTACAGATTCAATAGCAGTCTTGGAAAGTATACAGTCAAAAACTGTCAGAAGATTTAATCATCGAACTTAACCATAATTTGCTAAGACTACCCAGAGGTGGTACAGATGTATAGTTCTGTTGGGTACCAGCACATGAGGGACTGAAAGGGAATGGGTGCGCAGATAAACTAGTAAAAAGGGCATTGCAAAAGGAAATAACAGTATCAGTTCCACTTGGAAAAGGAGAAGGAAAAGCAGTGAGTAAAAGGGAAGGAATGGAGATACGGCAGAAAAGGTGGGAGGAAGACCAGAAAGAAAGGCATTACAAAATACAAAAGTCTGTAATAACAAAGAATTATAAAGAAAGGAACAGAAGGGAGGAGATCATCGTAACAGGCCTAAGATTGGCTCACAGGATTAAATGGCAATTTGTTTATAATGGGGGAGAGGGACAGTGGTAAGTGTGAGAACTGTGGAGTTAAAGGAAACGCTGAACATGTGATATTACATTGTAACATGTATGACGTGGAAAGAGAAAGGTCACAGGATAAAGTCCGAGAGGCGGGACGGGAGTGGAATTTGATGGGGATACTGGGAACAGGAGGAGAGGGGATTAAAATCACCAGGAATGCACTCTAAGTGACACAAGGTAGATGGGTAGAATTTAAGAAATAAAGAGTAAAATGACATGATGTTACACACTTGTACAGTAGGTGGCGGTATGCAACTTAAAAGTTTTTTGCGATCCGCCAGTAGAAAAGAAGAAGAAGGTGGTGGTGGTGGTGGCGGCGGCGGCGATGGCTTTTTTTCTCTTTTTAAAAAAAAAAAAAGGCATTCGCCATTTTAGCATCATTGTTGCCTGCTAGTGGCTGGTCGAGTGCTGCAGATAGTTTAGTCTCTTTTGTCCCTTTTGACGCTCTTTTTCGGTCGCGAGAGAACACTGGCGTCCTCGTTAAGGTTTCCGAAACGTGTAGACAAAAATTTTCGAGCGTGAAACACGACACCCGTTCAAGCCGCCATGTTGGAAGCCGCTACGAAATCCGTTACAATTGGCCAGATAGGGACCCAATGAAACGACAAAAAAGCTGCGCCGTCAATGTAGGCGGAGCCAGTCCTCAAGCAGTTCTCTATAAAAATGTGGGCAACACCGCTGCGTTCAAGAAATTTCTCGTGGAATCTGGAAGGCCTAGGAAAAGCCGCGCCATGCAGCGAGACAACGACAAGCGCGGCCTCCCCTCGGCGAGCGGCCACTTCGACATGTGGCGCGATTACTTCGGCTTCAGCAGGATACTGCAAGATATGTCACGCAGCCGCCCAGAGACGGAGGCCCGAGCGACACCACCGGCCGCCACCACCTCAGTCGACCCGCAGCAGGGAGGTTCCCGAAGTCCTGCCGAGGGCGTCGATCCGGGCTCGGCCAACAGCGCGACCCCCGACGTCTGCTGCAACTTCTGCAAGAAGAACGGGGAGGGGGCGCACAGCTATAAGTCGCACAGGCTGAAGTCGGACGACGGGAGGGTCCTATGCCCAGCCCTGCGGAGCCGCATCTGCCCCATCTGTGGCGCCACCGGAGATGGCGCCCACACCCGCCGCCACTGCCCGCTATTGCGGCGCGGCGGAGACGGACCCGTCGGAACTGTACGTAACGCAGGCGCGCCGGACCCGTTTCAGGAGCGGGGCGGTCAACAGTGATATGCGCGTGCTGCATAGGAGCGCAGTTCCGGATGCCTGTACGTTATTGAAGACAGGTGTCCCGCTCCACTTTTAGTACTTAGCTGCAATTAGACAAAGCCCAACGTAGCGTCCCGCGTTGGGCTTAAAGCGCTTAAGCGATGCATTACTGCTGCCTGCCAGCAGAGCTGACGTTAGCCACGTTAACGGCTCAAACAACGCAAGCAATTTTATTTGTTGCCATGCATGGTACAATGCATTTGATTTGTGTTGCAATGTACCCTTTGATTGGATTAAAATGAATGTTCTTCCCTTTTTATGTATGCGCGCTTTATTTTTTGCCTTAACGTCTTAAGAGTGGACGGGAACGATTGAAACGTCTTTTTACCGTAAGTGTTGCAATATAGGGGCATTAGAGGGATTCCTTACTTTAAAAAAAATGTGGAAAGGGGGTAAAAGTGTGGGCCCCACCCCACCACCACACCTATTCCAGCGCCCCTGACATAAACAGGAGAAAAACGATGGCTTTGCGTTTTAGTCTCATGTTTCCTGTTAATCTCTTTCGAGTTCGCAGGTATGTAGGCGTGGTGTGCATGTTGGACTGCAAAAATGTCTGGTTTTATGCAAAGGGCTTTGAATTATGTATTTATGTAAAGCCCATGTCTCCTCCTGTCGGTCGCAGACAATAGCCGTCTCACGAATACAGTTGTGTTTATCATCACCAAGTGTCCATGTCTTCCTGTGCACGACTCATCTCCGGCCTGTGTGCATCTTGGTCTGCCTAGCACAAAGGCAATGAAGAAAGGGGATCCTGACTTGGGGTAAAAAGGTATAGCTCGTCTCTTGACGCATGCTCAATAATCCAGGTAAGAAAAAAATCAAAGAAGGTTGAATCAGTTCATCTTCAGTCTAAATTGGTTTAGACTTTAGATGTCAGTTGAGTGATGAAACGCATCTGTTAATAAATGTATCCAGATAATAAGAATACTGTAGCGAATTCGGGGGACAACGCAACCACAGGAACTGCCGCGGCCGGCAAGCGAACCCGTGTCGCCCGCACCGCAGGAGACATCGCTAACCGCTCGACTAAAGGGTCAGATCCGCGAGTCAGCGGCCAACGAGTCTTCTTATCCATGCACGTTACAATACTACATTGTGGTGATACACAATTGAGGATAAATTCACCAGGAGCTGCTGCTCCTTTAAGGCAGACGTACAGAGTGCTGACGTAGGCACTGCTTAGAGTTTCCGGGGTGGAGCCATGTTTGCAGTAGCCCAGCGACCTCCGTCTCCTCATTCCTGCACTCCCACAACATTTTACTTGTGGGCGCCTTTCACAGCACTCAGGGACACCTTACAGAACACAGTAAAAAGCAGACAATTAAAATACAACAGAAGTGTAAAATCATCTTCTGCACAAAACCCAATGACGCGTGGATCAGATTGAATAAGCCAATTTGAAAAGGTGCGTTTTGAGATGGGATTTGAGGGTTGAAAGAGTCAACGGTTGCGAATGTTTCGTAGGAGAGACTTCCATGGGGGGGGGGGGGGGGGCAAGAAGACCGAAGGCTCTAGACCCCATGGTAGTCAAGCGGACCGATGGTATAGTGAGATGAACTGATTCAACCTAATGCCTAACATTCAACAAATAATATCGGCCCTCAACACAAGAATCATGAACAAGCCGCTCTGATGGCCGAGCGGAATAAACCGCCGTTCTTGCAACCCGCTCGTCATGAGGCTGGGAGGTTCGTATCCCAGACTCGCCGTAACCGGTCACGGCCTGAGATCCCACGAGGTAAGGCATTCATTAGGCTACCCCAATAGTAGTGGGTGTATAGTTCGAGGACTCGTCGTTCTACAGCGGCCCATACGGGCCTCTGCAGCCAAGCAACTGAAAGCATTCTCCCTATGTATCCTGCGAGGCTTCAGCATGTAAAATAGGGAGAGCAGCCGACACGAGTTTGAAGGAAGCTGGTGTTACGACTATCTCCTTCCTGCGGAAACGTGAGCCAGGGGAGTTATTCGACAAGAGTTCCGGCCATATGCCATTGTGTTAATCGGGTGGGGTAAGGGGAAAAACTAGAAATAAATAAATAAAAAAGAAAGAATCATGAACAAATCAAAGACACCGTCGCAAACGGACACCCTCGACTGCAACTGCTGTGTGAACGACTCATGCCCCCTCGAAAGCAGATGCCAGACGAAAGGATTGTATACCGAGCTCCGGTGACAGGAGATAACGGCAAAATGGAGACATACGTCGGTCTAACAGAGGGAACATTCAGAACAAGATTTAATGCACACGTGTACCTTCAGAAACAACCGTTTAAAGAATGTTACATCTTTAAGCCGTTGTATTTGGTCATTGGCGGGCAGGAACAATTACTCAACCACCTGGAAAATCCTCTCATGAAACAAAGCATATTCAACCAGTGGTAAAATGTGCAATCTGGGTCTAACTGAGAAGTATTTTATCATTTGCAAACCAGAAATGTCCCCATTGAATAACAGGAATGACCTGGCCAGCAGTTGCAGACAGATATACACTCACTGGCCACTTTATTAGGTACACCTTGCTAGTACCGGGTTGGACCCCCTTTTGCCTTCAGAACTGCCTTAATCCTTCGTGGCATAGATTCAACAAGGTACTGGAAACATTCCTCAGAGAGTTTGGTCCATATTGACATGATAGCATCACGCAGTTGCTGCAGATTTGTCGGCTGCACATCCATGATGCGAATCTCCCGGTCCACCACGTCCCAAAGCTTCTCTATTGGATTGAGATCTGGTGACTGTGGAGGCCATTTGAGTACAGTGAACTCATTGTCATGTTCAAGAAACCAGTCTGAGATGATTCGAGCTTTATGACATGGCGCGTTATCCTGCTGGAAGTAGCCATCAGAAGATGGGAACACTGTGGTCATAAAGGGATGGACATGGTCAGCAACAATACTCAGGTAGGCTGTGGCGTTGACACGATGCTCAATTGGTACTAAGGGGCCCAAAGTGTGCTAAGAAAATATCCCCCACACCATTACACCACCACCACCAGCCTGAACCGTTGATACAAGGCAGGACGGATCCATGCTTTCACGTTGTTGACGCCAAATTCTGACCCTACCACCCGAATGTTGCAGCAGAAATCGAGACTCATCAGACCAGGCAACGTTTTTCCAATCTTCTATTGTCCAATTTTGGTGAGCCTGTGCGAATTGTAGCCTCAGTTTCCTGTTCTTAGCTGACAGGAGTGGCACCCGGTGTGGTCTTCTGCTGCTGTAGCCCATCTGCCTCAAGGTTCGACGTGTTGTGCGTTCAGAGATGCTCTTCTGCATACCTCGGTTGTAATGAGTGGTTATTTGAGTTACTGTTGCCTTTCTGTCAGCTCGAACCAGTCTGGCCATTCTCCTCTGACCTCTGGCATCAACAAGGCATTTTCGCCCACAGAACTGCCGCTCACTGGATATTCTCTCTTTTTCGGACCATTCTCTGTAAACCCTAGAGATGGTTGTGCGTGAAAATCCCAGTAGATCAGCGGTTTCTGAAATACTCAGACCAGCCCGTCTGGCACCAACAACCATGCCACGTTCAAAGTCACTTAAATCACCTTTCTACCCCATTCTGATGCTCGGTTTGAGCTGCAGCAGATCGTCTTGACCATGTCTACATGCCTAAATGCATTGAGTTGCTGACATGTGATTGGCTGATTAGAAATTTGCGTTAACGAGCAGTTGGACGGGTGTGCCTAATAAAGTGGCCGGTGAG
This sequence comes from Lampris incognitus, assembly GCF_029633865.1. Classification (NCBI taxonomy): domain Eukaryota; kingdom Metazoa; phylum Chordata; class Actinopteri; order Lampriformes; family Lampridae; genus Lampris; species Lampris incognitus. The sequence goes on from NC_079229.1 coordinate 8,287,584, forward strand.
TGTAAAGCATCAATGTTGTAATCATAAATAGATAATGCCAATAGACGGATACAATTAACCTTGTTGCAACCTAAACCCCACCCACCCACCCCCATTGGACGGTTAGCGATCACATGCATTTGAATGTAGGCACCTCCCCATTGGACGTTGTGCGCGCGACCAGGCAGTTAGGTTCCTTCCCATGTAGTTCTGTATTGACAGCTGATTGTAGTCTGGTAGGGAGAGGGGGTCCCCATCCACCCCAATGATACATTTTTCTAACTTACGTTTTTGTAATCCTCGAAGTGTCTAATAAACGAATTTTGATGTTCCCATTGCAAAATCTTGTCCCAAGGGGTCCGTTTGGCGGCCATCTTGGCAGCCATCTTTGATTTCCAATGAAAATTGATGATCAGCATAACTTTGGGAACCAGACATCGTACAGACAAATGATCCCGTTTCCCCGACTAATTCGAGCATAAGGAATAAACTTGTTTTCATGATAAGAACAAGCTGGACACATTAAAACTCGAAAAAGTGTGGAAAAAAACAGTATACTTTACACTCAAATCTTGCATGGGGACCCCATCTTCCTACCTGACTAGTAGAAACAATAACTCTCTTTTTGGGGATACTTGAAAATGATATTGTAATGGCTTGAATTTGAATTTTAAAATGACATTGCAGCACCTTAGAATTTCTTTGGACAAAATTAAGCACTATAACAGTACCTGCAGTAGTGGATCTAGAGATTTTATCCTGGGGTGGCAAGACTGTGTCCCAGAGGTGGCAGCTGCCACCCCTTGCCACCCTGTAGACCCGCTCCTGAGTACCTGTAAATAGAATAGACTTGTATACTGTAAATGGTCAGACATAAAAACAGAATAAAAAAAGGAACCATAATTTAAAATCACAACTCACACATGATGTGTTTCAGGTGACGGCACGTGAGATCCATGAGCTAGTGTCCACCCAGGAGGAGACAAACACCCGGGTTGTGCTCTACCTAAAATGCTGCCAACCTGGGTTACAAGTCAGCTGTCGTGAGGATGCCAGACACTGATTTTTTTTTTATCCTCCTACACAACGCTCAGTCCATCGCACTCACCATCTACCTCGATACAGGGACTGGAGAGCATCGCCCGATTGTGAATGTCAGTGAAATTGCAGAAATGAAGGGAGCCGACTACTGTACGTGTTCACCGGAGAAGGTGTAACGAGTGCCTTCAAGGGAAAGGACAAGGTCGGACCCCTGAAGAAGCTACAGAGCCACCCCAAGTATCATGCAGCCTTCCGGTGAGAGTTTTTTTCTTCATGTGACAAATGCAAAAGTGTTAAATGGAAGACGTGTAATTGCTGATTCTAAGTATTATTAGAGCATGATATTATAATGTACCAATGTTTTCCTTTTCCAGACAACTCGGTGATGAGTGGTCCGTAAAGCCAGAAGTGGTAGATGACATTGAGAAATTCACATGTCTAATGTATTGTCAAGCCCGAGAGAAATCTGTGAATGTGGTACACAGCATCATGCTGAAGCAGATGGTTGAGGAGGATGAGGAACTGACGTCCAGATCCGAAGTGGATCCCTCCCGGCTCCCACCTTATAGAGACAACCGCATGACCCATCACCTTGCCCACTACAAGAGAGCCGACAAGGCGATCTTCTGCAGCCCCAAGCCCTACGATCCTGGACAAGGCTGGAAGAAGATGGAGCAGAGCATCTTGGAGCCTGTGTGGTCATGTGGCCCTATTCTTCCCCCTTCCCTCATTGACTTGCTAGAGAAAACTGTTGGAGATGGAGGAGGAAGAAGAGGATGAAGAACAAGAAATTGATCATGAGATTCTTAATGACGATGAATAGACATACAGTAGGGCAAAGGGGAAAAGGACATCGCCTACTGCTTGCATACCTTATTCTATCACAGTGTGAGAAAAGCCAAGGAGAAGTGTCCTTTCTTGACTTACTGAACTCATCTATGGTTATTTTTTACGAACTACTGGCAATTGCAGTTCATTCCAGACTCCATGGGAATCTTGTTTAGTATTAGGTATGTAGATCGATATCGTGCTACATTTTGAGTATAAATTATACTGATTGTTCATACTTTTTGGCGTTTTAATGCACCCAGCTGGTTTAAATCATGACAATACCCCTCTCAATAAATTCCTCATGACCAAATTAGTCGGAAAATTTGGATCATTTGTCTCTTTATGTCTAGTTCCAAAATTACGCCGATTATCAATTATCAGAAATTCAATATGGCTACCAAGATGGCTGCCAAACGGACCCCCTGGGACAATATTTCGCAATGGGAACATAAAAATCCGTTTACTAGACATCATGAGAATTACAAAAATGTAAGTAAGAAAAATATATCATTGGGGTGCATGGGGACCCGATTTTCCTACTCGACTAATTGTTGCTTACGGCATGAAACAGGTTTTTACTGGCAATTAATTACTTGGATCACTGGATTATTTTGCTCCTTTGAGCACTTCCCCTACCACTGAGTTTCATGTAACGAAGTTATAGTGGGTTTTTTTCAGGAAATCATCAATGGTGTCGGTAAGAGTGCTCAACAAATGAGCGGAATATTAAGATAGATGTAGGAAAAGGGGGGGGGCAAACTTTAATAATAAAACTTTTTTTTTTAATTGGCACCGACTTATGTATATATGCCTTAAAGGAAATAGTAAACAAATAAAGGCCAAAACTCATCGGTTCTTGTGTTTTATTGATGCTTCTAAAGCTTTTGATCGGACGACGGGAGGGTCCTATGCCCCGCCCTGCGGAGCCGCATCTGCCCAATCTGTGGCGCCATAGAAAGTTGTTTGTTAAATTGAGTCAAAGAGGGGTGCCTAAATACATTGTGAGAATTCTGGCTTATTGGTATGCCCACCAGACTATGCAAGTGAAATGGGGTAATAGTGTTTCAGCCCCATTTGGGCTTAGCAGTGGTTTCAGACAAGGGGGAACTCCGTCTCCGGTTCTCTGCAATTTATATATTGATGATTTGTCCAAGCAGTTGAAAGCCTGCAACACTGGGTGCATGATGGGTAATACCTTGGTGAACCATATTATGTATGCAGATGCCCTTGTCATCTTAGTCCCTGCAGCACTAGTCTCCAGCAGCTCCTTGGTACATATTCTGTGTACGGTGTGGAGCATGATATCAAACACAATGCTGGTAAGAGTGTGGTCATGATCTGCAGAACCAAAGAGGTCAATCATCTAAAATTTCCTGATTTTAAATTGTCTGTTAATAATCTTGTGGTATGTAATAAGGTGAAATATCGTGGCACTATATTACTGAACAAATTACAATGATTTGAATTCTATATAATGTTTGTTTTACCTCTATTAAAACATCTGGTCTGCCGTCTGAATGACTATTGTAAACTGGCTAGCGATGAACTCCAGTCTGAACAAATTGCTCTCAATGGTCTCGTTTCCTTTATCCACTGCACTGCTAATATTTTATTAATTCATTTATCATGTACAGTTGTTTACATTGCAGCAATACTGCAATGTAAAAAAACAATTACACTACTAACGATATTGCAAGCATTTCTGCTGTGTATACTGATATTTCCTCAGTGATCCTTTCCCCTACTTTAATGTGAAATTCTGGAACAATAAATGCTACTCCTACTTTATTTACTGAACTCTTTGATGCATCTGTATAAATCTGGACATTACCGTGGTGACTATCAATTTAAGCCTGTACGGTATGTGAATCATAATACAAACTTATCTTTATTCTTTTCCAATAGTGTGAAATCTACTGTAGCAACTGGAAGTATCCAGGGTGGTATTGCTGGCAAAGGCACTGTTGGACTAATGTTAAATTGATCTACTTCAAGTTCTATTGCTTTCTGTGTCATTATCCACCCGAAGCGTTTTGTCTCCCCCCCCCCCCAACAAGGGATTAAAAAGTCAAGTGTTGGATGATCCCGACTATGGCCCTGTAAATTAACCCAGTAGTTCAGTGATAGCTGTGTCCTTTTCATTTCTAGTGGCATGTCTCCCATCTCTACCTGTAATGCTGCTGTTGGGCTTGCTTTAAATGTACATAATCTCAAAGCCTGATGCTGTATCTTATCTAATTTTTTAGGGAAGTGTTTGCTGCTGACCCATACACCACACAACCATAATCGAATACTGACCCAATTAAACCGCTGTATATGGCCGTCAAAGCAGTTCTATCTGCCCCCCAGTCACTTCCAACTAAACACCTCATTACATTTAGTACCTTCTTACATTTGTCCACTACTTTCTGAATAAGTAGAAGTCATAATTCTTTCATCGAACCATATCCCTAAAAACTAAGTGTTTCACTCTTTCCAATTCTCGATATAATTTGTTTTACTTCATTACCAATTCTCCTTGTAAAGAACGTCTGTCTTAACTGAAAATTTTAAACCCCATTTATACAACCATTCTCCTTTCATAACAGCCTCCCGCAGTTTCTTTATCATGAATTCCACCTTTCTTCCCCTCTTCCAAATTGTCACATCTGCAAAAAGCCCATCTCATTCTCCATCCCCATAAATACATCATTTACCATTATGGAAAATCCAGGGCTTACTATGCTTCCTTGAGGTGTTCCATTTTCAACATTTGCTGAATGTTTATTTCCTATTCTTACTTGTATTGATCTTCCTTGCAAAGACTCCTTAATCCATCTACATATTCTACCTTTGATACCCAATGCACAAAGTCTGATTAATAATCTCTCCCCACATCATATCATATGCCTGCTCTGTTCTCATATTCTAAACATACAGAAATACCATGGTATTTCTCCCTCTTCTGAAGCCACTCTGGTATTTAGATATACAACCTTTATTTTCTATACATGTTAACCTTTCATTTATTATCCCATTATTTTGCATAGGTTGGCTGTTAAAGCAATTGGTCTTTAATTCTCTGGGTTTGTACAATCCTTTCCTGGTTTGCATACTGGTATTACAACAGCCTCCTTCCCGCTTTGTGGCAATTTCCCACCCTCCCAAACTTGATTATATAATTTAAATAAAATATCCTTCGACGGCTCACTAAGATAGTTGATCATTAAATAACAGATCTGCTCTTCTCCTGGTGCGGACATCTTGGTTTTCTTAAGACCGCGGTCCAGTTCTGTCTTTGTAAACGGCTTGTTTAGTAGGTCATTGGAGTCTTCTTGCTGCAATAGCTCTTCACTCTCTGCTATTGCATTTTCCCTTCCTCACCAACATTGTTAATTTTAACAAAAGTTTTTGCCAGCATCTCTGCCTTCTTTTCAGCTCTCACTGCTGTTACTTCACCATTTATACTGGATATCCATATTAACTTTTAATCCCATTCATTTTTATCACTCTCCAAATATCAATTTCTGTTTCCCTTCCCGAGTTACAAAATGACCTCCAAAATGCCTTCTTTGCATTTTTTATGATTCCTAAATTTGCTTGCATCCGTATCTGCCAATATTCTGGATTCTGAAAACTTCCCTTTTCAACATTTTAAAAAGCTTAATTTCTTTACTTAATTGCTTTATCACATTCCTTTGTCCACCATGGTCCAGTCTTCCTTTGGTGCTTACCTCCCTTCATCCAAATGGACTTCTTTGCAGCCTCTAGAATAGTTTTACAGACTGCAACATTTAAACCATCAATATCAATCGTCTGCTTTTCTGGTTCACTGATGTACATACATTTCTCCCCATCAGCACCAATGAAAGACCATTTCTGTAAGCCCTCAGTATCATGTTCTTCCAAACCCAACTTTCAATCACTATAGCATAGTGGTCTCTTCCTAGTTGTTCCTCCAATTACATCCCATGAGCAAACCCCTGCCAATGAATCTGCCACTAGTGGAAGACCTAATGCCAATTCTGTGCCTGTTCTGACATTTCTTGTACCACTTCCGTCATTTAGGCACACTAGGTTTTTATTCTCCATTAACTCTTCCATTACCCCATAATGTGCTATGAGCATTACAATCACAACATATCACTTTCCCTCCTAAATGTACAGTGAGCTCATCCATTAATTCTACCCGCAGCTTCTTACATGGATTGTAAGTTAACTTTACCATTTAACTCTTGTCCAAACTTCAATTACCAAATATTCCAATTGTTCCTTTCCCCAAAACCATGTTGCAGCCCTTGCTTCAAAAATATAACACACCCTCCATCTCTGCAGAAACTATCATTCCTTCATTAATAAACCCTAATTCTGGTTTAAGCCAGGTTTCTTGAACATATCTGGTTTCTTAAGATCTTTAATGAATCCTTCAAACTCTTGGCCATCTGATAAACTTCTTGCATTCCATTGCAAAATCACGTCGTCCTATCACCTGGTCCTACCAGCTTTCCATCTGCATAAAGTCTTACCAATATGCTCCCTGGATACATCTTTTATACCCCAAAACTTGAGTCCCTTCCACAATTATTTTAATTATGTTTGACTTGAGGAACAGCTTATAACATGAACAGAATCAGTTTATCCAGTCAGTGCTGGGTTAGTTCTCCGTTTGACTGACTTCTGACGTCAAAGGTTGATCAACTTTGCCAGTTTCATCCCTTCTCCTCGTACCCTCTTCACTGCCTCTGCAAGGCTTTTGTTAACGGCTTTCACTTGCCAAGTTTCCACAGCTTGACTTCACAACCACCGTATGTTACCCTGTGTTGTCCACCACAATTACACTTTCCCTACACATTAATTTTGTTATCTTCAAGTCTGCTCACCTCCACATTTGGGAGAACACCTTTGCAAGCTGCTGCTATACACCCATATCTAACAGCAAAGCAGAGGAGGGATATAGGGCTCAACTGGAAAGCTCATATACCCAATTTTAACTTTTTCCAGCAATTCGACTCCTGAAACTCCAGAAGCACAGACAAGCCATCAACTCTTTCACCATTGTTTTCTGTGGTCTCTTTATGCTGCTCACCTTGCCCCCACAAATACTCCGTTTGAGTCTTTCCAAATCTTCAGCCACAGGAACACCCGTTCTCTTTCACCAAGAATCCCTTTCGCTTATTTTATTGCAAATACATTCAATACCCAAGGCTTTGTTTGTTTTACATGTTTTCATCTCCAAGTCCTGGCCATTTCCACCTCTCCTCGCTTTAATTCTCTAGACAACGCTATTGGACTAAGGATGATGAGCATGTTCACCTTTCTGAATTGAAGGATTTTAAATTCCTCCCTCAACCTTTTGCCAAACAACTCTCCTTTCTTCATCTGCTCTCTTCCAAGCTTCTTTTGACATATCGCCTGCCCCCCCCCACTAGAAACCAGCCATCAAACTTATCCTCTTCATCTACCTCAGTCGTCATCTTGAGCTAGTCAAACCAGTTTATGCCAACAGCCAAGAAAAATTCATGACTTCTTTCCAGCCTCTCTCCCAAAAAGGCTCCAAGTGCCCTGGCCCTTTAAGTCCTTGCTTTTTCAAAACAAGCCCATCCCTCTCCTATTGGTGTTATGTTTGACATTATTTTCCAAACACTTTCTATCCTCCCATTTGTTGCTGTGCACTTTAACTAGGGGCATGGCGGCATTTGTTGGCCGTGTTTTTTTTCTTTGTCATTTAGCCACCTTGGCAGCTGAGTACATGACGCACAAAATAGGCTTGTTCTGCCATGTATCAAGGCCCCCCCACATCTTTATATATTCTGCTCATTTGTTAAGCACTCAACACCTGTGATGGTTTCTGACAAAAAAAAAAAAAAAAAAAAAAGCCACACACTCCTGTCAGAAACCCAATTGGAATAAGCTGGCCAAAGGAGGAGATAAATACCAGATATCAGGACATGGAAACTCAATGTATGGAGAGTTCCACCCAAAGTCCAGCAGGCTGAGACTGATGAGCAAAAAGATGGAAGCTGAGGGTTCATGAGTGTCAGGGCTACTATCGAGGATGAAACAAGGAACATCCATGAGTACATCAGAAAGAGGACCCCCAAGATGAACTGCTATGAGTACCTCAGGCAACAGAAGACAGGCGGTATCATTGAAGATCAAGTCCCTCCATGGGATGTGCCAGACGGATAGAAGACAGCTGATAGTTTGTAGCCACTGGTGGGATTTCTGAGTGCAGATGCCCTCTGTCCAACTCTGGCATTCAGCAGCCCCAATCCCATCCATTCCTGAGAAATCAGTCAAGGTCTTTGACTGTAGCCTTAGTGATACAGCAGCAATCCAAGCAACCCTCAAGGAGCTTGAGAACTGGCTCAGCACAGTAGACAAGTTTGGCCTACCTGGCACGTTCAAGGCTTGGATTTACCAACATGGCATCTTAGAGTCTTCTGGGCTATGCTGGTTTACAAAGTAACCCTGTCGACAGTGGAGACCTTGGAGAGGGAGATCAGTAGCTACCTCTGAAGACCGCTGGACCTGCTGCACAGCCTTAGTAGTGCATCACTGAATGGGAGGAGCAACAAACTCCAGCTCCCCATCAGCAGCCTACATGAGTTCAGGGTTTCTTGCATAAGAGAGGCACTGCTCTATCAGCAGGCATTATGGTAAAGACAGGCAGAAAGAGCCCAGGAAGGTGTGGAGATGGTAGAGTGAACAAATTGCTCCACCAACTAATGGCCACACACACCGAGAAAGCCATCAATCCTTTCCGTGTCCGGACCAGGTGAGATTTCTCATGTCGCCTCAAATTAGTCCGCATGCTCCACTCCTGGTGGTGCCCTTCCATCAATTCCTTTAAGTTTCAGCTTTGCAACTATCCTCCCCCTGCAACCCAGGGACTGCCTTCCTAATGTAGCAAATTCAGGGGGCAGTTGGGAATCAAACTCCGGTAGCCCACATGGGCAACTGTGTTAGTCAACTAAAGGGTCCAACCTTTCAACATTTTTTTAAACCATACAAAATGGCATAAACATGTATATGGCAAATAGTAGCTAGAAACATGTACATGCATTAAAAAAATTGTGTAGCTAGCTAACAATGTGTAGACAGCCAACAATGAGGAGCTTTGAAGAGAGAAAATTCTCATATCCACATGATACCTTTTGATGTAGGGGGTGGTGATACAATGCATCAGTGGACGGGCTTGTGGGCTAAGAGGGAAATTGGGAACTTGTGACTGACAAAACTATGAACCTGTAGATATCCAAGTGACTTTTTGGGATATTAAATTTAGTTGAAAACTGTTTCAAGGATGCAAAGGTGCCCTCAATATATAAATCATTAAATGACTATGCCAAGATAAGACCACTTGGAAAAAAAGCGCCATCTTCTGGAGAAGGAAGGACAGCGTGATTTCTAAATATAGGAGCCTGTAGTGAAAGTTCGTATTGGCTTCCAAATTTTGAGTCGTCTTAACTAAAATGTTCTTGCAGTATTCTCAGCAGGCTGAACCACTAGGGGTGTAAACCAAAGCAGCCAGTGAAGATGGCATACAGGAAGAGGTTTCCAACCTCAACCAAGTTGGAATATTATGCAAGCTACTTGCCCACATCCAATACTGAAGTATGAGGAAGTTGGCTGCCCAATACTAGAAATTAAAATTGGGTAGGTCCATACCCCCCTCCTCCAACCTCCTTAGTCTCTGCAGGTATATTTTACAGATTCTTTTTATCCCAAATGAACCCTGAGATAATCCAATCTAGTTTTTGGAAAAATTGGAATGCATTGAAATGGGAACATTTAGGCAGGATATTCATTTTAACCGAATTAATTCAACCAGTTAGAGACAAGGAGTAATGACCATCTCTGAAAGCCAGGGGCGTTTCCAGGATTTTAGAACATTCGGGCCCTAGCCCGGACCTCTGGGGGGGGGGATCCTCCACCAGAATTCTTTTTATAAACAAGCCATTTTGATGCACTGTGGCACATTTGCATTCAAAGTACATGTCTTAATCATTGAAACGTACCTCAAAAACTTTACTCTCCAGATTAATTATGAAGTTAAAAATATTTGTTAGTAGTTATTACAATTAATATTAGTATTGCATAGAAGCAGAATACTTGACAACTTCCATCATTAAACTTTACTGACATGCTACAGTACCAGACTAGAGAAAAAAGTTAAATGCATGTGTTAACATTAGTTTATTGGAATATTAAATTCTTTCACTCACGTTTCAGATACAGTTCATACAGTGTTGCACTGTTCACCTTGCCATCTGTCTTCTCTCCATCATCTGCTGCTCTCTGTCCGTCTGTCTCTCCATTGTCAGCTAGAGGATGGAATCAAAGTGTATTTATTTGGTTTGAGCATTGCGAATCGGGCTATGATGCTGTGTGACACAGCCTCCCTCTCGGTGGGCATCACCACCAGGTGATTGAGCCTGTCCTGACCCATGGTTCTTCTCAACCACGTGTGCAGCTGGGTACAGGACACTGAAAGAGCTTTGACAACTGCTAACAGGACTTGTTAGCGTTGCTTAAAGCCTGAGCTCAGGCTTGGGAAATGGTCAGGATCAAGGAGCTGGTATACACTGCACTTCCCATGCCCGAAATGGCACCTTTTCTTCTGGTCGAGAACTGTTTAGCAACCACAATCTCCTCTTTACTGACTCATCTTGAAGTGCTTAGCAATAAAGTGAAGGGAGTCTTCACTTAGGAAGTCATCTGCTGCTGGATGACTTTCATTAGCTTACACCCACAAAATCTCCTAGTGAGCTCATCTATCATCCTGTCAAGACATGGGTAGAAGATGTTGTACACTAGCTCATCCCCAGTACTCACAGGAGCCCTTGTGCCCGAGGAGGACTCCACCATAGAGTCTTCAAATGGTCTCTGCTTGCGACTGTGAACAGTTGGGGTCTCTGACAGATTGTTGGCCTCAGAAATCACTTTTGCCTCCTTGCAAATGTTCTGCCATTTCATCTTGCCACATTGATGTCAGTGTTTCAAGGACAGCATCTTTGTAGAATGTTGCTTGTGCCAAGTCCACACCCTTCTTCTCAAGGTACTTATGGAGCCCCTCTCTAGTGGGCAGCATACTCCTGAACATCACAAGCATGTAAGCACTGCAGGAGAGAGGGAAAAAAAACAAAAAACCTGAATCCTCAACTGACTGATCCCACCACATGTAAGGGACAGGGTTGGTAGGCAAAAGGAATTGCAAGTGGTTCTTTTTTTTTTTAATTTACCCAAAAACAAAAAGCTCTGGGCCAGTAAAAGAGATCAACTAAACAGAACTTAAATCATTATGCCAAATCAAGAAACAGAACAAGCAACACACCAAACTCCCCTAACAGAACACAATGAGGAACATACTGTAACGTGTATGGATAAGACGACACGCTGGGCGGCGGGTCGGACCCTTTAGTCTAGCGGTTAGCGAAGTCTCCTGCGGTGCGGGCGACACGGGTTCGCTTCCCGGCCGCGGCAGTTCCTGTGGCTGCATTGTCCCCCGAATTCGCTACGATACACTGGCTGGTCATGCCATTATTGAAACAAAAGGGCACGACACTGCCAACTAATCAAATAACAGGACAACTCAAAAAGTTAACTGGCTGAACAACCATAACTTAACCCTGCGTTAACCTGCCAGGGCAACCCTGACTTAACCCTTAGTTCCTGGGGTGAATTCTATCCCCAATACGTGTCCACCACAAACGCATTTAAATGCCAACCCAAGCAAAAGAACCAAAACGTAACATTCTAAAAAAAAAACCCAAACAATATCTAAATTAAGAACAAAATCCGTACTTAGTGTGTCATCTGGACAGGAAGGAAGTGTCACGCCGGGGCAGGAACGGGGGACCCAAATGCGCGACGGACTGGGCTAAAACGCCGTTTTAATCAAACAAAGGATTTACGGCCAGCAGAGAAGAGCGGCTCGCAGCAGGACGCGGCGCATCCGGGGACCAAGACTCTGTGAGACGATCCGACGAGCAGGTCAGCCAACCAGCGGGAATATATACAAAGGGGAGCCAATCAGGGAGATTGGGCGCAGGTGCGCAGGGACAGCACAGCCAATCGGAGAAAGGGGAACAGGCGCGTGAAGCCGGGCAATCGGGAAGCAATCGGGGTCGCGCAGGTGAACCGAAACACCAGTCAGGTGATTGGGAACGGGCGAGCCCCGACGACCCAGATCACACACCCGTGACAGCAAGACAAGGGGACTTGGTGGGGGCGCCTGGGTGGCGTAGCGGTCTATTCCGTTGCCCACCAACACGGGGGTCGGCGGTTCGAATCCCCGTGTTACCTCAGGCTTGGTCGGGCGTCTCTACAGACACAGTGGGCCGTGTCTGCGGGTGGGAAGCCGGATATGAAGATTAGGGTAATTGGCCAAGTACAATTTAAAAAAACAAAAACAAAACAAGGAGGCTTGGTGGTGGGATGAGGAAGTGCAGCAAAGTATACAAGAGGGAGGTGTGGGCAAAGAAGAAGTGGGATATTCAGAGAGATGAAGAAAGGGTAGAGGCTAGTTCCCATCGATGCAGAGAACGGAGTAGAGAACGGTCAACCGCGCATGCGCGAAATGCCTCTACCATGCCTCCGCACGCCCCGCGTAGCATCCAGGCGCTAGGATTCTAGGAAGACCCGCCCCTACTCTGCGTCTGATTAGCTAACTTTAACCCTAACCCCGCCCCTAACCCTAACCTACCCAAACAACGGAGGCAACGAGTACTTGCGCATGCTCAGTTGACCGTTCTCTGCATCGATGGGAACCAGCCTCTACCGTGGAGAAAGTGTTGTTCGTCTGTCGCAGCGACGAGGACCAACCATCTAGTCATCCTGTAGGGGCCGAATTCTGTGGGTGCGAAGATGGCTGGTTAGTCCAATCTGCGCCCTGAATGTTCTTTGGCAGTGTGGGCATGGGATAGTGGGAGTAGCTGGAGGGTTGCTGGCACGGTCTTTCCTGGCCTGCCTGCGGCTCTCTGCCGCAGCAATCCTGGCAGCCTCACATGTGTTTGCACCATTTTGGACAGTTGCACGCCACTCTCCCCTGTTCAAAGCTTTCTGTTCCCATGTATGGTAGTTGATGGTGAAGGAAGTAGACAGGAGTACAAGCAGATGCGGCGTAAAGCGAACAGAGAGGTGGCAAAGGCAAAGGTGTATGGTGAGTTGTATCAGAGGTTAGACACTAAGGAAGGAGAAAAGGACTTGTACCAATTGGCTAGACAGAGGGAGCGAGCTGGGAAGGATGTGCAGCAGGTTAGGGCGATCAAGGATAGAGAGGGAAATGTGCTGACAAGTGAGGAGAGTGTGCTGAGAAGGTGGAAAGAGAACTTTGAGGGGCTGATGAATGAAGAAAATGAGAGAGAGAGAAGGTTGGATGATGAGGGGGGGGTATAGTGAATCAGGAAGTGCGGTGGATTAGCAAGGAGGAAGTGAGGGCAGCTATGAAAAGGATGAGTAGAAAGGCGGTTGGTCCAGATGACATACCTATGGAGGTGTTTAGGAGAGATGGCAGTGGAGCCCCCCCCCTCCCACTTTTCTCCCCTACTGTATCTGGCCAATTAACCCACTCTTCCAAGCGAAGAGGAAGGCCAAAGAGGAGGTTTATGGGATGTGGTGAGGGAGGACATGAAGGTGGCTGGTGTGACAGAGGAAGATGCAGAGGACAGCAGATGATCCGCTGTGGCGACCCCTAACGGGAGCAGCCGAAAGTAGTAGTAGTAGTAGTAGTAGTAGTATATATTTAAATATAACTTTGTTAAAAGAAACACTCAATGGTAGGGAATGTGCTCAACAAATATATAGTTATATTTGTTATATATATATATATACAACAATATGTACATTTAAATATACAATTTAGTCTATAGTAATATATATATATAATTTAGTATTTGTGGGTACAGTGGATGTTCAGTGTTCAGGTATATTGTTGCTGACACTGTATGACAGTTTTAAGTGTTCATCAGAGTGACGGCCTGCGGACAGAAACTGTTCTCATGTCCGGTTGTTTTGGAGTACAGTGCTTTTTAGCGCCTACCAGAAGTGAAGAGTTGGAACAGGTTGTGACCAGGGTATGATAGGTCCGCAGTGATGTTGCCTGCCTGTTTCCTGACTGAAGATGTATAAGTACTGAATGGATGGCAGATTGGCACCAGTGTTTTTCTCTGCAGTCCGTTGTAGTCTACTCCTGTCCTGCTAGGTGGCCGATCCAAACCAATCAGTGATGGATGTGCAGAGAACCGACTGGATTATTGCAGAGTAGAATGCAATCAGCAGCTCCTGAGGCAGGTTGAACTTCCCGAGCTGGCGCAGAAAGTTCATTCTCTGCTGGGTCTGTTCGATGATTGTGACTGTGTTGGACACCCACTTTAGGTCCTGGGAGATCGGAGATTGCGGATCCCAGATATCTAAAGGTTTCCACTGCAGACACAGTGCTGTTGAGTATGGCGAGGGCGGGGTGGGGGTAGTGTTTGGGGGCTCCTCCTGAAAGTCCACTGTCATTTCCACAGTTTTGAGCGTGTTCAGCTCCAGGTTGTTATGACCGCACCAGAAGGCCAGCTGTTCAACCTACTGTCTGTATGCAGACCGTCACTGTCCTGGATGAGGCCGATCGTTGTGTCGTCCGCAAACTTCAAGAGTTTAACAGATAGGTCTCCTGAGGTGCAGTCATTTGTGTGGAGGGAGAAGAGCAGAGGGGAGAGCACACATCCCTGGGAGGTGCCAGTGCTGATTGTCTGGGTGCTGGATGTGATTTCCCCCAGCCTCACCTGCTGCCTGCTGCCTGTCAGGAATTTGGTTATCCACTGACAGGTGGGGTTGGGCACGGTGAGTTTGGTGAGTAGGACTTCTGGGATGGGTGGCACGGTGGCGCAGTGGTTAGCGCAGTCGCCTCGCAGCAAGGAGGTCCTGGGTTCGAGCCCCGGGGTAGTCCAATCTTGGTGGGTCATCTCGGGTCGTCCTCTGTGTGGAGTTTGCATGTTCTCCCCATGTCTGTGTGGGTTTCCACCGGGGGCTCTGGTTTTCTCCCACAATCCAAAGACATGCAAGTCAGGTAAATGGGCCATATTAAATTGTCCCTAGGTATGAAGGTGTGTGTGTGTGTGTGTGTGTGTGTGTGTGTGTGTGTGTGTGTGTGTGTGTGTGTGTGTGTGTGTGTGTGTGTGTGTGTGTGTATGTGTTGGCCCTGTGATGGCCTGGTGGTCTGTCCAGGGTGTCTCTCTGCCTGCCGCCCAATGACTGCTGGAATAGGCTGCAGCATCCCCGCAACCCTGAGAGCAGGATAAGCGGTTCAGATAATGGATGGATGGATGGACCTCTGGGATGATGGTGTTGAACGCCGGGCTGAAGTCCATGAACAGGATCCTTGCATACCTCCCTTGGGAGTCAAGGTGTTGCAGAATGTACTGCGGTCTCATGTTTTGTTTTTCTTTGCCTCCCTTTTTCATCCCAATTTTACTTGGCCAATTACAACACTCTTCCGAGCCGTCCCAAGCTCTGCTCCACCCCCTTTGCTGATCCGGGGGGAGGGGGGGGGCTGCAGACTACCGCATGCCTCCTCCGATACATGTGTAGTCGCCAGCCACTTCTTTTCACCTGACAGTGAGGAGTTTCACCAGGGGGACATAGCACGTTGTAGGATCCCGCTATTTCTCCCAGTGCCCCCCCCGCCAAACCGGCGCCCCGACCGACCAGAGCAGGTGCTAGTGCAGCGACCAGGACACAGACCCACATCCGGCTTCCCACCTGCAGACACGGCCAATTGTGTCTGTAGGGACGCCCGACCAAGCCGGAGGTAACACGGGGATTTGATCCGGCGATCTCCGTGTTGGTAGGCAACGGAATAGACCGCTACGCTACCCAGACGCCCCTACAGTCTCATGTTGACTGCATCTTCTATCGCTCTCTTTGCCTGGCAGGCAAACTCCAGGGGGCCTGTGATGTCCTTCAGGTGAACCAACAACAGTCTCGAAGGACTTCACGACCGCAGACATCAGGGTGATGGGCCTGTAGTCGTTCAGTCCCCTGATGGAGGGTTTCTTGGGGACTGGGATGATAGTGGAGCACTGAAGCAGAAGGGGACTTCACGCAGCTTCAGTGATCAAATGAAGATCCGTGTGAAGATGGGGGCCAGCTGGTCTTCACAGACTTTCAGACAGGAGGGTGAAACACATCTGCGCCCGCTGCCTTCCTGAGCTTCTGTCTCTGGAAGAGCTGACACACATCCTCTTCACAGGCCATCGGTGCCAGTGGGGAGTCAGTGGGGAGAGGCGGGGTGATGGCAGGGGGTGCAGTTCGTTGTGTAATGTCTGAAGTGGAGCGGGTGAGGGGGTGTGAAAGTGGGCTCATCAAACCTGCAGTAAAACACATTCAAGTCCTCAGCTAGTTGAAGGTTCTCTACAGTGTGGAGGAAGTGTTTTCTGTAGTTGGCGATGTCTTGCAGGCCTCTCCACACAGACGAAGGGTCGTTAGCTGAAAACCTGTTTTTCAGCTTCTCAGGGTAGCCCCTTTTTGCTATTCTGATCTCCTTTGTCTCAGCCCTGTGATGGCCTGGCGGTCTGTCCAGGGTGTCTCCCCGCCTGCCGCCCACTGACTGTTGGAATAGGCGCCAGCATCCCCGCGACCCTGAGAGCAGGATAAGCGGTTAAGACAATGGATGGATGATCTCCTTTGTCAGTGTGTTTCTGGCTTGATTGTAAAGGATCCTATCTCCACTCCTGTAGACCTCCTCCTTGACCTGATGAAGCTGCCTGAGTCTTACTGTAAACCAGGGCTTATTGTTAAAGGTGCAGAAGGTTTTGGTGGGCACACACATGTCCTCACAAAAGCTGATGTAAGCTGTCACAGTGTCAGTAAGTCGTCCAGGTCTGTAGATGCAGCCTCCAAATGCTCTAATCACTGCAGTCAAAGCAGGCCTGAAGCTGTAGTTTTGACTCATTGGACCATCTCGAGTCAAGTCAATTCAGTTTTAGTTGTATATAGCTAAATATCACAAATTACATATTTGCCTCAGTGGGCTTTACAGCAAAACAACATCCTGTTCCTCGCATCAGATAAGGAGCAATCCCCCCCCAAAAAAAACACCCTTTAACAGGAAGAAAAAATAGGAAGAAACCTCAGAAAGAGAAAAGAAGGAAAAGCCACTTTTTTTTCTCCATTAGTAACAATGAAATTTGTTCTCCACTTTTAACCCATCCTATCATATAGGAGCAGTGGGCAGCTGCAGCGCCCGGAGACCAACTCCAGTTCTTCTTCCCACTGCCTTGCTCAGGGGCACAGGCAGGAGTATTAACCCTAACATGCATGTCTTCTTGATGGTGGGAGGAAACCGGAGCACCCGGAGGAAACCCACACAGACACGGGGAGAACATGCAAACTCCACACAGAAAGGACCTGGGACGGCCTGTGGTTCGAGCCCAGGGCCTTCTTGCTGTGAGGCAACAGTGCTAACCACTGGGCCACTGGGATCTCTCCCAAGACGGACAGACGTGCAATGGATGTTGTGGGTGTATAGAATAAAACACACTTCACAGAATACAACATTGAAAGAGGATAACAGAATTATAACGGAATTTATTCAGGAGTTATTATTAATTATTGTGACTCATCACACCATTCACATACACGGAAGAAGAGGCAAGAAAAAAAAACACAAGTGACACATCGGAGTGAGAGAAGGATACAACATTGAAACAGGGTAACAAAATTATATGCATTTATAAGATATATTTTAAAAAATGGAGTGGGGAAGATGCCAAGCAGTGTCAGGGTGGCGACCACAGTCACCATGGTGACCTGAAAAGGAGGCTTTGCAGATTTTACTGCCTGCAGGTTGGGAGAAGATGAACCAGACAGGGGTCAGTGAGTCCCGAGACAAGTCTGTTGTGTTGCTGTAAAGCCCCTTGAAACAAATGTGTAATTTGTGACATCGAGCTATACAAATAAAACTGACTTGACAGAGCAACAGGGGGCCTTTACTATTGTGTAGCAATGATCCAGTGTGTTGTTGTCCCTAGTGGGACACTTAACATACTGTCTACATTTTGGCAGTTCGTGGCTGAGGTCAGACTATTCCATCCATCCACCCATTATCCAAACCGCTTATCCTGCTCTCAGGGTCACGGCGGATGCTGCAGCCTATCCCAGCAGCCATTGGGAGTTACAAAAAAAAAGAAAAAGAAAAAAAAAAGTAATTATCTCCAACATCATTTGGCATTTGAATGCACAAGGATGCTGTGGCGTTTTTTTGTTTGTTTTGTGTGTTTTTAGTTTGGTTTTCACATTTCTCGGGGGAAGCTGGATTAATCACCCTGTAATGTCGTCCCTGCAAGGAACAAAGCGTAACGACTGGTGGACTGGCTTTTAATTAGCAGACTCTCAGACTGTGCGTGCGTGCATGCGTGCGCGCGCGCGCCCGTGCGTCTCCACGCTGATAGGCAGGTAGGTCCGCTGTCTGCACTGCACAACGCCCTTCAGTTCCGCCCGAAAGGGAAATGACGCCAGTGCAGAAAATGGCGTCTGCATAGACTGTGGGACTGCTGTGGTTTGGTACTCATTTAGTGCGAGAGCCCGATTTCAGGCGATGGGGATCATCTGCCGGGGCAACGTGGCAACGTGCCCTCGCTTTCCGTTTTCTTGAAACCCGGAATCTAACCCGCAACTCATGTCTGAAGGACCCAGAGCCGCCTGGTCGAAGAGGGGTTGCGGGGATTCGCATCGCCGAGGTGAGACGAGCGATTTACCGTCCAGCCGACTGCCCGCGGTGGCTTTATTCCTCTGGCGGGGGGGAGCGCAGACGTTAACTAGTGTTATCTAAGATGGATGCGAGTCACGACTGCGAGTTGACCAGGTAGCCGCGCCGAGCCGAGCCCGCTACGGTCCCGTCCAACTTGAAATCTCAGTACCGCCGCTGCGTCTCCGGCGTCAGGTGTAACTGTGACGTTACCGCTTTGCTGTGTTGGGCAACGCAGCCAGCGTTAATCCCCCCCCTCCCCCCTGCTCCTCAGGTTATTAACTAACCGCGGTTTCGTGTCTTGGCTGTGGAAAAAACGAAAGAAAGAAAGAAAGAAAAAAGCAGCAGCAGCGGTTAAAGTTAAACCCAACGTTTCTGGCCGAGTAGTTACGTTGCTCCACTCTCATTTCGGAAGGCCCGGCGTGCCGACGAGTCGTCCCACACCTTGTCGAAATGTCCCACCGCAGCACGAAGTTAGATTTACCTTAACCCACGCATGCGTAGTAGCACTTGGCAGGACCACTCGTAGGCAGGGCGAAATGTTGGGGAGCGAGTCCAGTGAGTTTGTTAGATGGCAACGCACCCTGCACTGCAGAATCTCACCTGTTGTCCCGTTCTCTCTGCTCCCGTTTCCCTCCCCTCACCTTGTCCGATCCACCAGAACAAGGGAAACCTAAACATAGGAAATGTGAGCGGCCCCTGTACGCACTACCAGTGAAACCTGTGACTGTGCGCCTGGGCTCCAAAAGGTAGGGATTTCAATACAATGTTGGCTGACACAATACTAAACTTTCATACATGTCATGAAATGAACCTGTTCCTGCTGCCGTCTGCCCCGCGTCCCTCTCATTTATGACGCCACACACCTTTCACTGCTTACAAGCTGCTCCCCCCCCCCTCCATTGTCAGCAACACCTGTGTATGTGACATGTTGGGGCGGTCAATTTATATCAACCTGAGGAAGTAAATGGTGCAGTTTAACTTCTTGCCCAAGCCAGTTTTTGTTAGAAACAGTTAATTCTAGGGAGAATTTAATTAAAAATGATTGTGTGTTCACTGAATGTTAAATATAAAGGAGATTTAGGAATTGAAGTGACCCCCAACTAGTTCTCTGTGTTACTCCAGTATGATTTGGGAATTATGCTTTCTTTTTCTTTTTTTTAATTTGAAAAAAAAATTGCTTCATCTGTCAGCGCTTGCTTATTCTTTGAAAACACCTGTGTCCTTTCTACAGTCTTCGTGTCTGGTGTTGATGGGTGAATTGAATGCCCACTCAACCCCAGAACTATATATCTACAAATTAACATTGAATATCTGCATACATTGTCAGAATGATTATGTTGCTTTGCTGTTTTGCACCGGCAGATGATAATGCTTTAATGTCAGGGTTGTGTTGGTTCTGTTATCTAGGTGATTGACCCTCAGAAAAGGGACTTTGTTAGAATCTACTGGACACAAGGGGCACTGTCCTCTGATTGGCTCGGACAACCCCCTCTGACATGCCCGTGGCCAATCAGAGGTGAGTGTGCATTGTGTGTGTGTGTGTGTGTGTGTGTGTGTGTGTGTGTGTGTGTGTGTGTGTACTTCCCACATGTTTTGTGATTGTGGGTGAGTGTTTGTGTGTATAAAGAGAAATGCATGAAGTCTGTGAAATGTGAAGCCTTGTTCCTTCCTCTGTGTGTGTGTGTGTGTGTGTGTGTGTGTGTGTGTGTGTGTGTGTGTGTGTGTGTGTGTGTGTGTGTGTGTGTGTGTGTGTGTGTGTGTGTGTGTGTGCGCGCGCGCGCGCGCGTGCGTTTGATTGCATGGGGGTAATTATGTCAAATGTAAATATAGTGTTTTCCTTTCTGTGATGTGGAGATGTTAATGTGCATTTGTGATCATTCGTGTGTAGGCGTGTGGGTAATTACACGAGGGTGTAGGGGTGTGTTTGAAAGATGGGTTGAGAGGGTGTGTGGGATGTTTATAAATGTTCTTTATTTTCCATGAATGTACACATGTGTTCACCAGCTTGAATCAGAATGTGTTGTTTCTGTAACGTGCACTTGGGTGCATGTGTTTCTGACTGTGAAATGGGGATGGCTTGTTTTGAGATGCAGCGGCTGTACTGCTGGGCTCTATACATTGAATGTCCTATTGGATGCCCTTCCAGGCTGATTTGCAGCAGCATGCACACAGGCACAGTCTTTTCCCTTTGAGAGACTCACTGTATTGTGCTGAGGTCATCTCGGTAAAGTTCTGTTGCCTCCCTTAATGGACCACTGTCGGACTTTTACTCATGAAAAGATAAAACCGGGAAGATGTTTTGATGGGCAAAGCCACTGTCAGTATCACACATTGGTTTAACGTTCAAACTGAGCAAGTAAAAATTGAATCTTAAATTCCATACTGACATTTTCTAATGCTTTTGCTCTTGTGTTCACCTTGCACCCCCATATTACCCCGTCTCCATTACTCCCTGTCGTCTGTTTGGCCAGGTGTGTTATGTCGGGGGGGGATGTGGAGGTGTACCTGTCCCAGGTGCATGATGGGAGCGTGTCGTCGGGGTTCCGGGCACTGTACGAGGAGCGTCTGCTGCTGGACGTCACACTGCTGATAGAGGAGCATCACTTCCAGGTACACACGGACACACACATTTACACAAAGATGCATACATACATTGATGGATAAAGAGAAGCATGCATGGACACATATATATACACAGACATTTCTCTTTCACTAAAATCCTGGGGTTTTACTTGTATTGCTTTTGCTGTGAAAGACTCCATGCCTGAAAATCTTGGGAAGTGGTTTCAGGGTACAACACAGTAGTCTTCCTAGACATTAGCATTGTGTTTCCCTGGAATTATGTCAGTGCACAGGGGTCTGGCAGAATCCCAGGCCCGGCATTGCACATGTTCTATTTGACAATGAGCCTTAAACACGCAATGAATGAAAATGCATATGAGTGCCCTGGATATTGAATATGAGGGCTTCACACTTGATCGGTCAAATATTTCTCTCTGTGCCACTGCACCGTGGAGCTGATATAATATCAATGGCAAAAAAAACCACTACATTTTGAGCAGAACCTGGCAGTATGTGAAAAATAACAATGCACAGGGATTATCTTGTCTACCGGCCATTGCTTTCAAGGTCAGTGTAAACAAGGAAGTGATGATACAGAGCTGATAAGACAGGACAGAGTCTGAGAGAACTACAACGCATGGATTTACTGGATCCCGGGATTTAAAACCCAGGAGAGTACCAGGACATTGGTGTGATATGACTACACATACATAGACATGCACATAAACAAATGCACACAACATATGCACAGGGTAGGGATGTGAGTGTGAATACTCTAGAGATATATGAACCTGGTTTGCAACCAAGACGGCACACATATGCCACCTGGAGCAACTTGGAAAATCCTGACGGAACAACAAACTCTCCACTTCCTCAACAATTGCCTCCACATAAGACATTTCACCGTTAGTTGCTCTGTTGCAACTGCTCAATGACCAAGAGTTAAAAATCTAAAGTTGTGTTTGGCTGCTGTAAGGTATAAATTTGTACTACAATTGTCACCCTTTCACCTTTTTTATTCACAATACCTCCCTTCCCATGAGACTGCTAGCAGAGTGCTACTGGATTCCGCGAGTTAGGAAGGGACTTGTTGCGGACATTAATTGGCATTTACAGTAGCCATTAGCGCTGAATGTGCGTTCCCCCCGTCACTGCCTTCGCCAAATTTCAGATTGATAGTAGCTACTGGTTCAACATGGAATATAGCCATGAGGACAGCCTGCTGTCTGTTGTCGAGGACTTCTCATCACCACCTCAGCCTAGGCCTACAGATTTCTTGTTTTTTGTTTGGTTTTTTTTCTCCCCAATTGTACCTGGCCAATTACCCTACTCTTCTGAGCCATCCTGGTCACTGCTCCACCCCCTCTGCCAATCCGGGGAGGGCTGCAGACTACCACATGCCTCCTCAGATACATGTGGAGTCACCAGCCGCTTCTTTCCACCTGACAGTGAGGAGTTTCGCCAGGAGGACATAGTGCGTGGGAGGATCACACTATTCCCCCCCAGTTCCCCCTCCCCCCCGAACAGGCGCCCCGACCGACCAGAGGAGGCGCCAGTGCAGCGACCAGGACACATACCCACAGACGTGGCCAATTGTGTCTGTTGGGACGCCCCACCAATCTGGCGGTAACACGGGGATTTGAACAGGCGATCCCCATGTTGGTAGGCAGCAGAACAGACCGCCACACTACCCGGATGCCCCCAGGCTTGCAGATTTTACCGATGAATCGGGACAGGGATGAAATAGAGGAAGACGATGACCATGATGGAAGTCATTTTTGGAGTGAGGCCATACATGTTCAAGCTGAGATTTGAAGCTGGCAGTGCTGCTGGTGAAAAGAGAAAGCGTTTCATTTGACGCAATGCATGATCCTCCCACGTATTACTTCCCCCTGGTGAAACTCCTCACTGTCAGGTGAAAAGAAGCGGCTGGTGACTCCACGTGTATCAGAGGAGGCACGTGGTAGCCTGCAGCCCTCCCCAGATCGGCAGAGGGGGTGGAGCAATGTCTGGGAAAGCTCAGAAGAGTGGGGTAATTAGCCGGATACAATTGGGGAGAAAAGGGGGGAGGGGGGGAATAAAAAAAAAAGAATAGTGATCACGACATTAGGCGCTTTGCTGCGCCTTTGAGCTCACATTTTGTAATATCAAAATACCGGTATTGGCAGTGTTGAGTTAATATCAGCGGTATTGCTGCTCCTCATATTTCATATTTCCAATGGGAAAACTGTTCCTTGACAAGCCAATTGTTCTTGGTTCCCCAGGCCCACAAGGCCTTGCTGGCCACTCAGAGTGACTACTTCCGGGTCATGTTCACGGCAGATATGAGGGAGAGGGACCAGGACAAGATCCACATGAAGGGACTGACCGCCGCGGGATTCGGCCACGTTCTCCGCTTCATGTATTATGGCTCGCTAGAGCTCAGTATGCCCACCGTCCAGGAGATCCTGCAGGTAACACACACACACAGAGTGCTACAAACACATATTGTGCTACATACATAGGTAGACGCATGCAGTACCACACTATGTACACACACAAATGTTGCACTGGTACAGGGATGTACTGCCTACAACTATATTAATCGCACCAACTACAACTTGACTAACTTTATAGCCTAGGAGTGGACTAATAGCTGCACAGTCTAGAGCTAAACTTAACATGCTGACTAGAATTATATTAACTATGCAGTTTAGCACTAGACCAGCTATGCTAACTAAAATTACACCAACTATACAGTCTAGAATGAATAGATGTAGTCTAGAATACATATACAACCTCCTTTGAGAATGTTGATGGAGAAGTATAGAGAAGGCCAGAAGGAGTTACACTGTGTCTTTGTGGATTTAGAGAAAGCATATGACAGGGTGCCGAGAGAGGAGGTGTGGTATTGTATGAGGAAGTCGGGAGTTGCAGAGAAGTATGTAGGAGTGGTGCAGGATATGTATGAGGGAAGTGTGACAGTCGTGAAGTGTGTGGTAGGAATGACAGATGGGTTCAAGGTGGAGGTGGGATTACATCAAGGATCGGCTCTGAGCCCTTTCTTGTTTGCAATGGTGATGGACAGGTTGACGTACGAGATCAGGCAGGATTCTCCTTGGACTACGATGTTCACGGATGACATTGTGACCTTTAGTGAGAGTAGGGTGCAGGTTGAGGAGAGCCTGGAGAGGTGGCGGTATGGACTGAAGAGAAAAGGAATGAAAGTCAGTAGTAGCAAGGTGGAATACATATTCGTGAATGAGAGGGAGGACTGTGGAATGATGAGGATACAAGTAGTATGAGTTTAAATACTTGAGGTCAACTGTTCAAAGTAATGGGGAGTGCAGAAGAGAGATGAAGAAAAGAGTGCAAGCAGGGTGGAGTGGGTGGAGAAGAGTGTCAGGAGTGATTTGCGACAGAAGGGTAGCAGCAAGAGTTAAAGGGAAGGTTTGCAAGATGGTTGTGAGACTATGTTATATGGTTTGGAGACAGTGGCACTGACGAAAAGAGAGGAGGGGGAGGTGGCAGAGTTGAAGATGCTAAGATTTTCATTGGGAGTGACGAAGAAGGACAGGATTAGGAACAAGTATATTAGAGGGACAGCTCAGGTTGGACGGTTTGGAGACAAAGCAAGAGAGGCAAGATTGAGATGGTTTGGACATGTAGAAAGATGCTGAAGATGGAGCTGCCAGGCAAAAGGAAAAGAGGAAGGTCAAAGAGGAGGTTTATGGATTTGGTGAGGGAGGAAATGCAGGTGGCTGGCGTGACAGAGGACAGGAAGAAACGGAAACAGATGATCCACTGTGGTGACCCCTAACAGGAGCAGCCAAAAGTAGTAATAGTGGATACAGTCTAGAATGGACTATTCACACAGCTGGTGGGAGCTGGTCAGTCCTTGTCTGCTCTCTCACGTCTTCATTTCTCTGTGTGTATTTTCTCTGTGTGTATTTTCTCATCATCTATCCTATGGTCCTCCCTCCTTCTCTGCCTGCTCCTGCAAGGCGGCGATGTATGTCCAGCTGACAGAGGCAGTGGAGTTCTGCTGCTCTTTCCTCCTGACGAAGATCTGCCTGGAAAATTGTGCTGAGGTCATGCGTCTCCTGGAGGACTTCAGCGTGGGCGTGGAGGGCGTGCAGGAGCAGCTCGACAACTTCCTCCTTGATAACTTTGTCCCCCTCATGAGCCGGCCCGACTTCCTGTCCTACCTCAGCTTGGAGAGATTGCAGGTTTGTTTGTTGTCTGTGCTCTCTCTGAAAGGTTCTCCCCTTTCTGGGTCAAGGGCATAACTCAGGTTAGCATATGGATGGGCTGGTTGGGCTCCTGACAAATGCATATTCAGATTAATTTCTGAATTTACTATGTTCTGTGGGTGAAGATGCAATTTTTCTTTTGCAGGGTTGATAGAGAAATTGTTTTTTTTTTGTTTTTTTGCCCCCCCCCCCCCCCCCCCCCAAAGGGGATAATTCTCTGTTCGCCCTCTGATTTGGGAGCAGTCAGCCAGTCAGTGCTGCGTCCACAGAGCTCGTAGAGGTCTTCTTTCTCAAGGATAGTTTAACAAATGGAGATATAACCCTGGCCCTCCAGCTTTTACATTATTGACCACTTGCTTTGTAACATACACTGACAAAAGTTCATGGGTCTCATGACCTCATATCCAGTGCAGCAGAACCAAGTAAGACATTTACCACCGGCATCAGGTCTGTGTCAGCTCCACCATTCAGAATTAATCTTAACACCAACATCAAGGTTGTAGTCGCCTTCAGTAGTCATTAATATATTAATGTGAAGGTAATTTCAGTGGTTTTGTTCCAAGATGATGCAGCAGTGAATTATATACTGCTAGAATTCAGTTTAACTGTGGCTACAAAACATAAAACCCCAAAATGGAGCTGTGTAATATAATAGTAGAATTTTAGAAATTACACCCAACACAACTAAAGGATCGATGCATTCGAACATAGTATGAGGCTCAGTAACTAGAGCGCCGTACAATCACATGGACAACAGTGGTTGGCTTGACCAAACTTCCTCCATGCACTTTCTAAGACACTTTCTATTAGACCTCGTAAGCATAATGCATCAAATGACATCACATATTTGGGGAGAGAGAGAGAGCGAGAGAGAAAGAGAGAGGCGGGTGTATTAGAAGCGTTATGGCTGTAGTGGCTTGTCAAGACTGTTGCATGTGCAATGCTTGCTGGTACACAGAGTAATTGTGGGACTGGTTCTCTGAACAGGAGTATAAATATGAGTAGCACCAAAGCAGTTCAAATTTTGATAGTCAGTATAGACCATCTGTACTTCCTGGATGTGCACATTATGAGTGGTGAAATTTCTCTTTAACGTTAGCACCTCATATTCACACGCATTTGAGCTGGACATTGGCCTCAAAGACACAACCCCTCCCTGTCCCTAGAATCCATGCCGACTTTATTGCAACCTTTTTCTTTTTCCCTCTTTTTGTTTTAACTCCCATTTCACCGCCACCCCACCCCCTAGGCATACCTGGAGAGTGATGCTCTGAGCCGTTTCCCAGAGATCGAGTTGTACGAGGCGGTCCAGTCCTGGCTGCGACACGACCGTCGCCGTTGGAGACACACTGACACCATCGTCCAGTCCATCCGTTTCTGCCTCATGACTCCAGCCAACATCTTCGAGAAGGTGAGAGGTCACCACGCCAAGAAGAAACGACTGTATTTGAGCAGCAGTGTGCTCCTATGGAGAAATATCCTAGGCTCCAGCATCCCGTGACCCCAGTTGGGATAAGTGGCTTGGATAATAGATGGATGGATGGATGGAGGTGTTATGCCGGGTTTTTCCTCCCAGCTAAAGTGCCCTTGAGCGAGCCACTGACCAACCACCTCCAGAATAGCTGTTCTGTTGCGGACCATGACCTCGCTGTATAGAAGCGTAGTAGTTGGACTATACAGTGGTGGTACTAGAGGAGAACAGGAAATTGTGCATTCCAAATTGGGAAGAAAATCGGAAAAATGTTTAAAATAATTCAAGTTCATAAATGGTTGCATAAGTAGCTCAATGGCTGGTAAGATGGAAAGCAGCCGGTGATTTATGGGACGTAGCAGTTTTGAACATAAAAACTGTTCCTCTCTGTTCAAATCATGTTCACCTACAGGGGCAAGATTTAAGTTTATGTTTTGTGCTCTTCCTCCTCTTTAGGTGAAGACGTCGGAGTTCTATCGTTACTCCCGGCAGCTGAGACAGGAAGTCGACCAGGCACTCAGCTACTTCCATGATGTCAACCAGCAGCCACTAGTGGAGTCACGCTCCAACCGGATCCGCTCTGTCCGGCCACAGACGGCCGTCTTCAGGGGCATGATTGGACACAGCATGGTCAACAGCAAGATCCTGCTGCTGCATCGGCCTAAGGTGTGTGTGTGTGTGTGTGTGTGTGTGTGTGTGTGTGTGTGTGTGTGTGTGTGTGTGTGTGTGTGTACACATGTTTAGCTATCCTTTTGTGGACCAAACCTGACAACACGTACCTTGTACGGACCTTTCAGAGGGCCGCACAAGGAAAAGGGTCTATTTTAGGGTTAGGAGTTGGTTTTAGGGTTACGGTTAGGGTTAGGCATGTAGTTTGCATGGGTAAGGTGAGGGTTAAGGGCTAGGAAATGAATGTAGTCAATGAGGGGTCCTCACAAGGATAGTGAAACACGACTGTGTGTGTGTGTGTGTGTGTGTGTGTGTGTGTGTGTTGGCTAGCCTCATTGCATCTTTTCTGTGTGTTGGACAGCCTGTCCCTGCTTGTGATTGCCTGTCTTTCTGTCTTCGTAGTGGAAACTCTGGATGTTTGACAGTGTTTTCTTGTATTGAGTGTAGGTAAGGATAATTTACCTGCCGTCGCACAGAACAGTTCCAGTTACTGACAGTTGAATACTGGTTGAATACGTAGTCGTCTCACAGCAAGAAGGTCCTGGAAAGTGTAACACTTGCCTTACTCTATAGGTGCCATCCTTCTGTCATCTCACACCGTTGAAAAACCTTTATATAATTATAATGTAGTGATTCACAATACCCAGCGCATTTGCAAACAAATCACATTTTAATCTAAAACCCATATTTTATGCATTGCCTATTGGTGGAAACCCCTACTTTTGCATCACTTAATCTAGATAGTACTTTTAAACTCTGGAACAATCTAGGCATCCATATATTAGGAGAGTTGTACAAGGCACCTTTGCTTCTTTTACGCAAATGCAGAGTAAGTACAAATTACCAGGAAGCAACTTCTTAAGATATTTGCAAGTAAGAGACTATGTAAGAAAACATATGAAAAATTTTGAGACTTTTAGAGGCTTCAGTCTTGATGGATTCCTCTCATCATGCTCAGAAGAATCAATATCTTATCTATATGACGCCTTACAATCGATCAGTCCAGTTGATTCCACTCAGAAAAAGAGGCATTGAGCTCTCGGACATTCTGTGGGGGGAAAAAAAGCTTTGAGCACATCCATTGATTTTCTAATAATGCAAGGCACTGTTTAATCCAATTTAAAATTCTACACCGTCTTCATTACTCAGAGGAGAATCTCCCCTGAGGTTTCCCCTATACATGATAGATGCCTTTCAGCAGATGACACACTACTCCACAGCTCCGCGCTATGTCCCGAAGTTAAGACCTTCCGTCCATCCATTATCCAAACCACTTACCCTGCTCTCAGGGTCGCGGGGATGCTGGAGCCTGTAGCTGTCATTGGGCAGCAGGCGGGGACACACCCTGGACAGGCTGCCAGGCCATCACAGGGCCCACACCCACACACACACACACACACACGCACATCCACACCTAGGGACAATGTAGTATGGCCGATTCACCTGACCTACATGTCTTTGGACTGTGGGAGGAAACCAGAGCACCCGGAGGAAACCCACGCAGACATGGGGAGAACATTCAAACTACACACAGAGGACGACCCCCAAGGTTGGACTACCTTGGGGCTCGAACCCAGCACTTTCTTGCTGTGAGGTGGCCGCGCTAACCACTTTTAAATTAATATCTAAAATGCTTCAAATCCAGTTAGAACCAGAACCACTCATTATTATTCTAGGAATATCTGATGATGTTATAAAATTAAGCAACACCCAGCAATTTTTCCTGTCCTGTAGTCTCATCATTGTAAAGAAGCTGCTTCTCATGCACTGGAAAAAGATCCCCACTATAAAGATGTGGTATAGTGATCTTACAAACACACGTCATTTAGAAAGAACAAGGTACAGTCTTATGGACAAGGTTTGGTCACCTCTTACTCATCATCTTACACATGTGACTTAAAATTAGCATTCTGCCCTTTACACCAGCAAAGTAGTGAACTGATGGAAGGTAGGGCTGGGGGGGACTAGAGTTGATAGGAGAAGGTGTTTTATTGTTTGGGTTTTTTGTATTTTTGTATATATATATGTGTGTATGTGTGTGTGTGTGAGTGTGTGTGTGTGTTTTATATTTCATATGTTTAGTTATTACTTATTTTATGTACAGATGTCCAAAACCACGAAAAATAGGATATTGTGAAATAATTGCATGGATATATGTATGCTCTCGTGTATTTATACATGTCAGCGCGCCCAAATAAAAACATTTGAAACAGAAGAAATGCTGCTTGCGGCTTGCGGTTACTCCAATGTGAAAAGTATTAAAAATGATAGAATATCGATGAAGGATGAACTATGACCATGTTCTCCTGCAGTCGCACTTGACTCGTGTGGCAGTCAGAGAGTCAGGATTCTTTATTTGTTACGTCTCATTATACAAGTACAAGAGAGTAAAACTCTTGTGTTTCGACTCCTCAACACTGCAACAACAATAGCAATAAAATAACAACAGAAAAGCAGTAAGAATGATAAATTGTGTGTGTGTGTGTGTGTGTGTGTGTAAACTGATGATCCGCTGAAGACCATAGGTCAGTACCATCAGTCCGGCACCAGGCTTAGTGTCTTTAATGTTCTTTGTACAGAAGCCTGGTTAATTGGTGGAAAAAGCGGTTTCGGAGCCTACTGGTCCGGGCTTTGAGGCTGCGGTACCGCTTGCCTGCCGGTAGCAGCTGGAAAAATCTATAGTTGGGTTGGCTGGGGTCTTTGATAATCCTACAGGCTTTGCTGACACAACATCCACCGTATGTGTCCTGGATGGAGGTTAAACTCACCTCCACTGATGTCCTGGGCCGTCCGCACAACAGTGTTTTGTGGTTGTGGGCAGTACAGTTCCCATGCCAGGCGGTGGTGCATCCAGTCAGGATGCTCTCGGTTGTGCCTCTGTAGAAGGCCCGTAGAATCCTGGGCGCCATGCCGAACTTCTTCGGTCAATCTGCTTGTGCAGGCGCTCAAGGCCTAACTGATGAAATGAAAATTCATTTGTTTAATGCATATGTAACGTTCTGATTTAAATCCCCCTTCCCCCCAGGTATGGTGGGAGCTGGAGGGCCCCCAGGTGCCCCTACGACCTGACTGTCTGGCTATCGTTAACAATTTTGCCTTCCTGCTGGGCGGAGAGGAGCTAGGTCCGGACGGGGAGTTCCACGCCTCCTCCAAGGTGTACCGCTATGACCCCCGGCAGAATTCTTGGCTCCGGATGGCCGACATGTCTGTGCCCAGGTAAGAGGAATTAGGCGGTGCGAGGTGTATGCTGCATACATTTTACTCGTACACAGGAATACCTTAGGGTGCTCATCACATGTTGCTGATTCAGGTGAGATGTGTACCTGTGTGGAGGCCCAGCTTGGGTGTTGATGTAAAGTGAATGTTTACTGTTATCCTTAATGAAGAGACGCTGCTCGTATTGTGGTTATCGTTTTCATGTATGGAAGTCGAGCTTGCGTGAGGCTGGGTAGAATGGTATGATTAATCCTAAATTGCCATGTTTTACTATTCCTGTAACACTTACTTTCTCTTAATTCCATATTATCTCATCTATTGTGTATTTAATTTGAAGATTATGAAAGGTAGAATACATGTATCAGGAGCCAATAAAGTGTCTGTCCTTTTTTAGGTCAGAGTTTGCCGTTGGGGTTATCGGCAAGTTTATCTACGCAGTGGCGGGCCGCACGCGCGATGAGACGTTCTACTCCACGGAGCGTTACGACATCACGGAGGACCGCTGGGAGTTTGTGGACCCGTACCCGGTCAACAAGTACGGTCACGAGGGGACGGTGCTCAACGGCAAGCTTTACATCACCGGTGGCATCACCTCCTCCTCCACCTCCAAGCAAGTGTGCGTGTTCGATCCGGGGCGGGAGGGTGGAGGCGGGGGAGGAGGAGGAGGAGGAGGAGGGGTGTGTGGGGGAGGCTCAGGTGCGGCGGAAGCCCATAGGACGCGGGGTGGCCGCAGCCCGCTGCTCCCCGGCACACATGCCAATTGCTGGGAGAACAAGTCCAAGATGAACTACGCCCGCTGCTTCCACAAGATGATCTCCCACAACGGGAAGCTGTATGTATTTGGGGGCGTGTGTGTTATCCTGAGGGCTTCCTTCGAGTCCCAGGGCTGCCCGTCCACAGAGGTGTACAACCCAGAGTCGGACGAGTGGACCATCCTGGCGTCCATGCCCATTGGCCGCAGTGGCCACGGGGTGGCAGTGTTGGACAGGCAGATCATGGTGCTGGGGGGACTTTGTTACAACGGCCACTACAGTGACTCCATCCTCACCTTTGACCCCGAGGAGAACAAGTGGAAGGAGGATGAGTATCCCAGGATGCCTTGCAAACTGGACGGTCTGCAGGTGTGCAGTCTGCACTTCCCAGAGTACGTGCTGGAGCACGTCAGACGTTGCAGCTGAGGTCTGCCCCCAAGACCACCCCTCCTTTTTTCAATTGCACGCAGGGAGATTAGGTGTCTACAGGTGTGAGACGAACACACTGGTGACACACAGGCTTTTACACTAGAGACCAGCGCTTAATTAGGGCGAGGCGAAGATGGCCAATGCAATAGTTTTGCTGCCCTTTTCAATGAAGGCAATCAGAATGGGGTCGGAGATCACCTGTTAAAGTCAGCTCGAACGTTTTCAGATTTAGCTTTTCTCAAAAAATAAGGGAAACATATTTGAGGGGTAAAACATTTTTTTTTTTTTTTTGTCATTCTGCTGGTTTATTTTTGGACTAAGGTCAGTTTCCTACTCTACTCACCTGCTGTATTTAGGCTACTGGGTCAGTCTTGGTCTTAAGGCGGGAACACACTGGAAGTGTCTGTGGCACGTGTTTTTGAACAAGTCTACTTTGCACTGTTTGATTTTTAGAGCGTTAATAGAGGACCAAAATTGCTGGGGGTTTTTAGTTTTTATTTTCATTTGTATTGCTTTTTTTTTGTCTGTTATTTTTCCTGAGGTCCGAGGAAAGTGCTTATCCGTCAAGAGGGGGACAGACACCATACGTGTCTTTGATCAGGGTTTTCTTGTTGTAAGGCAGGACACATTGAACGGAGGCTACGGTTACATTTTCAGTCCAACCCCCCCCCCCTCCCCCCAGGACAAATTGAACGACAGTTCCTGGCGGTACAGAAATGTGGATTTTGATCACAGTTCCAACAGCCCTTAAAACCCTCGGCGTTCATGCTGGCGTCATGAGCTGACCTCTGTGTAGTCCGGGTGCACTCGGACCACGGTAGCTGACAAACTGAGAGGGAGGGCATGGGGAGTAACACACACACAGATTAAACTAGATTATAGACATACTCAATCCCATAAAAACTGATGTCTACGTTCTTACCTAAAACAACACGTTGAGATAAGTGTAACCGCACGCCAAGACAGGGATGAGGTTGATTGATGAAGATCTATACCAAATAACTTAAGAGCCAAGCAGTTAACTTGGTTAACATGATTATCTGATTTTAGAATTGCTGAGATATATGAACAGTGTGAGCGCTTACATAGGCCAACTCTTGCACTCGTTAGTCTCCAGATATCAGGAGCAGACTGTTGAACAGAACGGTTTCAAACTTGTGACATCATCCGCAGCACTGCCAGTGTTTAGAAATGCCTTTCTGCATTGTTGCCACACAAATGTCCGATCAGGAGCGCCATACGACGCGCACAAGTTCTTCCTTCCAGTGTGTTTGGGCCTTCAGTCTTAGTTTTCCGGTCATCTTCAGTATATCTTCCATTCTGTGCTCACGATCGTGTGACGTCACTAAGCCTCTCTGTTCTCTCTCTCTCTCTCTCTCGTTCTCTCTCTCTCTCTCTGTCTCTTTGTCTGGAGGACTTGTGTGTGCGTGAGCGTGCGTTTGTGTGCGTGTTTGTGTGCATGTGAGAGAGAGAAATACGTTCACCAGTTTGTTGCGTGAGGGTTTGTGATGAAGGAAATGGTGAGGAAGTCACTGTAGCTCTGCTGTGACAGTAGTCTGCCTGATACTTACAGGACGTTAACATTGTCACATACCATGGGGCCAAAGGTTTGAGGTTGAAATTATTTCCTTTTTTTTATGCCTACTTCTTACTTAACCCCTTGTATATGTATGAGATGAAATGGCTTTGCATTGCTTCATTTATTCATGTCCACATTTGGTTAGGCTTATTTTGTTGTTTTTACGATGGCTGGGGTTTTGCCTATGCAGGATCATGGTTTACCAGCTAACCTTCCAAATAACTGTGGCATTAAAACTTGTATCACTGCTGACGTTTTAGTAGAAAGTAGCCTGAAAAGTTCTTCGTGTATTAAACTTCTACCCCCTTATACATCAGCAATAGGTGCGTTCACCGTCGGTGTGAAAAATGAAAAGTAGGTCAAACTGTTCTTCGCTTAGCTCGAAAGTCCAAACCTGTTTTGCTCCGTGTTTGGAGTCGGACGTTGTCGGCCACCTTGACCAGTGAATGTAAACACGTCTGCTTTCGATGATGTCATAAGGTTGCAGCCAACAGGACACTCCTGTGTGCGAGGCTCTGTCTGAATTGCCTCCTACATGAGATTGACATGGACCAGCACACTTTGATATCCACTGGTCATCTGTATGAAAGGACCATCGGAGAAGTGAGTCATAGCAGATGGAAAGAAACTAATTGGTTGGTATTTATAGGCTACATTGGGGCAATGACGTTCAAGGCCTGTGTCTAGCTCCTTGATCCTGCAGTTCAGTAATCCCTGCTTGATAACCTGCCCAAAGTTGTTGACCTTGTCATCTCTATTTTCTGTTCTTCTTTGTGATCCAAAAGGGCTAAATTACAAACTAACGCAGTTCTGTCTTTCAGCCATGTATTTATTTATTTTTTTCCTTGGTTGAGATGTCACTTTCATTGACATGCAGTGCTTTGAGCAGTGATGAAGTTATTTATTGTGATAAGCTATGCATCGTAAATTCTTCTGTTGCGTTGAGAGAGAGAGAGAGATGTTTAGTTTGTGCTCTGTCTACTTTCCTTGTTCTGTACCTTCTCTACCACCTGTTTGATCTACTCCTGCAGTACTGCTAATGCCAAAAAGTTGGATTTGCAAATCACAATATCCGAATTCAGTCTTAACAGTTGGATTATAGAAAATCTATGTGGCAGGAATAAGAGTAGACCATGCAAAGTCGTGATCTAGATCATCGACATTCAGTAAACACCGTTTTGGTCCTTGTTGGATCCTCATCAGGTAGAAGTGGAGTTGACTCACGGGGCCACTTTGACACCATGTGGGTCAAACACTGTATTTATGATTTAAAGTTCAATGAGTGCAGGCTCCACTCATTTCCCTACCTTGACCTGCCAAATCACCTTTATGTGCACACGGCTACTTCTTGCATAACTGCTTTTTATCATCAGTAAAAACACTGTAGTTTTCCCTTTACCAACATATACATTTTACTCTGTGGAATACCTCTCTTTAGTCCTGAGTACGGCTGTGCAGTTTTATTGCTGTAGCATGTTAACGTGGTTATATCCAAGGGGAGCTCATTTGAGAGGGACTATGATGCTGTTCAGACTTGACATTAAGACATAGTTGTGTTGATTTTTTTTAGGATGGACACACTCAGTGGTGGGAAGTGGTACGTTTCGAAGGTGGTACTCCAAAAGCAGGTTGGGTTGAGGGGTCGTGCCCCCCCCCTTCATGCATCTGTCTCTGACGCGTCACTTTTTTTTAATGTCTAAACTACAGTCTGTATAATGAACACTGAATACGCCAAACTTTTTTTTTGTTTGTTTCCAGTTCTCCTACCGTTTGCTGTTTAAAATTTGTAACCAACACTACTGTCATTGTTTGAGGCACATTCTGTCATAGCGCAGCATTCTTTAGTCCTTCCGTCATCCGTCAGTCATCAGTAGGATAAAAGAATAGAATGCAGTATGAGAATAAAACATACCCTGTTACAATGACTCTATCTGAATAAAAGGAAGTTAAATGAAATCAGATTAACCTATCTATAATCTGAGTAGTAAATTGGAACGATTTGTAATTTCTTTCCAGTAATAAATGTTCATATTGTTCAACTTTCTACCCTTTTGTGTTCACTTTTTCTTCTTCTCCTTTTGGTGCCTGTGGGTGTTTCTGTCTGTTAGCGTTGCGCCTTTTCGTTGCGTTTGTCCTTCCGGCTCGCCGTACAAACGCTTGGGCGTCACAGGACAGAAGATGTCAAACACACAACGGGTAATTCAGTTTGTTGTAACGTTCACCATATTTTCAAAATTCAAGCGGTAACGCCAAATGTCATCCCGGATTTATCAGCGTTTAGACGGAGCTTAGTGGGAGCCGTTTGTATTGTGTACTTTCTATATCCCCTGTTGGATGTCTTTGGAGCTAAGCTACCAGCTAACGTTAGCAACTTGTAATCTCAACAGGGCAGTTGAATGTATGGCACCGCCGCTTCCGGCGTCCCGGAAGTTCCGTTCAACGTTATTTACTTGACCTAATACAAGGCGGTTTTATGTGGTTAACAATGCAACATCTTCCTTAATACGCTCTCCGAAGAATCAACATCAGCCGGTCTTTAGCGAGTTCTACCTCTCTGCCGCTAGGTGTCGCTGCCGGTCGCAGTTCCCGGTCTCGTCGGGCTGATGAGTGGGACGGTGCTAGCCGCCAGCGAGGGCAAGAAGAAAAACCCAGCACCATCTTTGAACATTGACGAGGTACGTTAGGAACAGACTCCTCCAGGTAGCCTCTCTTCACGTTGTCATTAAAGTTGGTTGGCACAAAAACTCTCACTCAATCAATATCTGTGTACCCACATGTGATCAACCACACGGTTTAGCATGCATCATCACACGGTTCTTTTCTGTGTGTGTGTGTGTGTGTGTGTGTGTGTGTGTGTGTGTGTGTGTGTGTGTGTGTGTGTGTGTGTGTGTGTGTGTGTGTGTGTGTGTGTGTGTATGTTGCAGCTCCCATCTCTGTACAGTACTCCAGAAAAGAAGTTCAGGTATGTGGAGCCAGAAGTGGGCCCTGTGGAGCAGATTGTGGCTTCCCTGAGGAAACTGCTGGAGCCGTATACCAGCCAGTGTCAGGTAGGTCAGAGGTGTCGTGTAAGTGTGCTTTAATCCTGACCACTCTCCTTCAGCAACGCCAATAACAAATAAAAGCAAGCAAGGAAAACGAATTCGAATTTTTAAAAAAAAGGTAGCAGATACACGGCATGTTTTACTGACGTCTGCCTTGTTCGAACACCCTCTGTAGACATCAGTTTGCTGTGATCACCCCGCACAGTTTGTTGTGTGAGCGTGAGCCAGATCTTTTGGGAGACAGGGCAGCAAACGGCAAATAACTGAGTCTGTCACTTGTGTTGCTGAATGCAGAAATCTGAACGGGGGACTGTGAGTCATTGAAAAAATGTCAGTCGATAAATTCGGCAACCCCTGCCGATATTTACTAGCCATATTATGCACCAAGGAACCTTAAACGTTATGTACAGTACCTTCTGAGTTCATATATGAAAAACCTGAGATCTTCAATCGGCGAAATGTTTGTCAGCAAAGAACCTGAACAACAGGATTTGAAGTCACCCTTAACGAAACTCAAGTGACTTCTTTTCTATCGATGCGGCCTGGGAATACTTGGGGAAGACTTGGTCTCCATTCTGGCTCCAGTGTGTTAATAACGTTTTAGCACCTTTTTTTTTTAAGATTTTTTTTTCCAGCATCAGTGAAGAGGCAGACAGGAAATGGTGGAGAGAGGTATGACATGCAAAAAAGGTAGCCGGCTAGAATCGAACCAGCGACGGTTGTGGCCATCTGGTATGTGTTCTAACCATTTGGCTACAGAGGCGCACTTCAACGCATTTTGGAAATGTCAAAGGGGAAACCCAACATGCCAGCCTGCTTTGTCGAAACAGGTTGTAGAGTTTCTAGAAGTGTCATGGCAGCTCCATTAAACACTTTCGTCAAGGGATAGTTGCAGTTTCTTACAACCTGGGTGTTAGTCTTGTAGGTTTTGCCATTGTGCATATCAATGACATCATTGTACTCACACGTTTCACTGTCAACAGTCGGATATGGAACCACAGGTGAATACAGCTTTTACAACACCATCTCAAGGGGCAAATGAACAGAAGCATCAGGCATATTTCAGTAAAGCCCAGTTGTCTAAACCACATGTTTGGGTGTAAAAAAAAAAAAGTGTGTGCAAGTCAAAAGTTAGTACCCGAAATGTCCAGTATTATCAGCAATGATTGGC
Organism: Lampris incognitus; assembly: GCF_029633865.1. Lineage (NCBI taxonomy): Eukaryota > Metazoa > Chordata > Actinopteri > Lampriformes > Lampridae > Lampris > Lampris incognitus. The sequence continues at coordinate 8,325,274 of NC_079229.1, forward strand.
TGCAGTGGTGAGCTGGTCCAGCTTGCAGGAATGACCAGCCTGTACTTACTGTAGTAGTGGTGCTCATACCCGGGCAGCACAGTTGAGAAGTCATAGATCATGGGAAATCATGCACAGTCTAACCGGGTAGTAGGTGTTTGTTATTGTTGTTGTTGAAAGGACAACAGCGTAAATCGATGTCTAGTGGTGGGTCCATGTCCGGCAGCCTCCAGAGTGAAGGCGATGAGTGAAATTACATAAATGATGATGGCATGATAGCAGCAACTTCAAAAATAAGACCCAGGTTGTAAAAAGACGGAATTACTTAATAATTATAATTATTGATTAAGGCAAAACCTCACTCCAGTTACCTCAGTATCATGATCAAGAATCAGGAACACTTTATTCGACATTTGAAATGCCGTTTCCCCCAGCCCACAGCAGTGTAACACAAAGACAAAAACACATATCCAAAAACTACAAGAACTTCAACAACACATATCTAAACTAACACATATATCCAAACTAAAAAACAAAACAAAACAAAACATATATATATATATATATATATATATATATATATATGAACTTTGTTAAAAGAAACACTCAACCATAGGGAAAGCGCTCAACAAATAAGGCACAAAATATGTTTATATATATATATATATATATATATATATATATATATAATTTATTGATTGATTGATTGACAGCTGATGATTGCTCATGGCATGAAACAGGCTTGTACTGTCTCATAAAGAATTTATTTGACTCACTAGATTTTATATATATGTACATATATACATGATCTGATAAATGTTTGCATCCATGTGTAAGATTTATGTGGCCATCATAAAAATGGAATATAATTGAGGTCAAGTCTCACCGTACCTGTTGTTCATTTATCTTAGAGTCGCTAGTTCCTTGTCTGTGTTTCTCTCTCTGCCCACCTATAGGTTATACGGCTTCACCTGGCACACATTTACCGCTAAGGTTTCACGCTCTCGTGGTTCTAAAACCCCTTAAATATGCCATCCCTGATGTTTGTGGTCATTTATGATCCTCCTCCATCAAAAAAAAAAAAAGTTCCCACCGGCTTTCCTCCCCTGGCATTTGAGAAACAGCCGTGATAAATACCTGGGCTGACTCAAGATGGGTGGGACTCTTTAAGAATTTCGGAATCCTTTTTTTTTTTTTTTAGATCTTTTCCTCTTTTTCTCCCCGATTGTACTTGACCAATTACCCTAGTTTTCCGAGCTACCCGGAATCCTTTTACAGCTTGGAAGCCTTTGACCTCAGAATCTGTGAGCTGGGAAATCCTCATGATGTTTTGGGGGTTTTTTTGGAACTTTTATACTTCACTTGAACCCCCCCCTTTTTTTTTTCTTTCTCCCCAATTGTATCCAGCCAATCACCCCATTCTTCTAAGCCTTCCCGGTCGCTGCTTCATCCCCTCTGCCGATCCGGGGAGGGCTGCAGACTACCACATGTCTCCTCCAATACATGTGGAGTCACCAGCCGCTTCTTTTCACCCGACAGTGAGGAGTTTCACCAGGGGGACATAGCGCGTGGGAGGATCACACTATCCCCCCCCCCCCCGAACAGGCGCCCTGACCGGCTAGAGCAAACGCTAGTCCAGCGACCAGGACACATACCCACATCTGGCTTCCCACCCACAGACACGGCAAATTGTGTTTGTAGGGACGCCCGACCAAGCCGGAGGTAACACAGGGATTTGAACCAGCGATCCCAGAGTTGGTAGGCAATGGAATAGACCGCTACGCTACCCAGATGCCCCACACTTGAACCCTTATAAAGGCATACATAGTATGATGCCCACCCCCCTGAAATGGTAAATGGGTTGCATTTATATAGTGCTTCTCTAGCTGCGACAACCACTCAAAAGTGCTTCACAATCAATGAATGCCTCACATTCACCCACACACTCATACACCCACACACTCATACACTCTTTCACCCATACACGCACACACTCACACACACACACACACACACACACACACACACACTCATACACTCGTACACTGACAGTGGTGTAGACCATGCAAGGCGACAACCAGCTCACGGGGAGCAGTTAGGGGTTAGGTGTCTTGCTCAAGGACACCTCGACATTTCTGCAAGGAGGAGCCGAGGATCAAACCGGCAACACTCCAGTTACCAGACGACCTGCTCTACCTCCAGAGCCACTGTCAAAATAGATAAATAAAATAGCAGAAACTCATCCAGAAATGCACTGAATAGTTACATATGGCTCATTGGTAGTGTGTGTCAGTGTCCGTAATGATCCCGTCTTGTGTGTATTTGTTTTCTGAATGTTCGGGATGTTTCTGGGTGTCGACCTTTGACACCTGCAACCAGATCGCTACAGCTGAAACGTTACACAATGGCAGACACCGCGCCTAATGAACGAAAATAGAAATAGGACTTGTTGGTAAAGAAATTATGCAATGAAATATGAATTTTCAAAGTTCAGCAATATCAACTAATTCTTATGGCCCTGTCTCGTTTATTTAGTGGTTAGGTCCGGAGATCAGGCAGCTTGTTAAACCAGTCAGTGGAAATGCAAATTCATTTCATTTGAACTTTTCAACTTTTTGAAAACAAGCTTTTATTAAAACTTTGCTTGGAATTTGCTTGGCATTTGAATGGACCCGCTGTAAGTGATGACTGTCGTGTGCTTTGTTGTCTCTCTTGCAGCAAACCAGTCAGTCAGTGCTGGAGAAGGCAGAGGTAAGTGACTGTCTGGACCTGCCGTGGACAAACTCCCCTATTTCCCTCTGACATGGCTGGGATGTTGATATGATTGGGCAGCACAGTGGCGCAGTGGTTAATGCTGTCTCCTCACGGCAAGAAGGTCCTGGGTTCGAACCCCCGGGGTTGTCCAACCTTGGGGTTCATCTGAGGTCGTCCTCTGTGCAGAGTTTGCATGTTCCCCCCCGTGTCTGCGGTGAGTTTCCTCCGGGTGCTCGGGTTTCCTCCTGCCATCAAAAAGGCATGCATGTTAGGGTTAATTCTCCTGCCTGTGCCCCTGAGCAAGGCATTGCAGGACGAACTGGAGTTGGTCCGCGGGTGCTGCAGGGTGGCTGCCCCCTGCTCCTAGCTACACAAGCTAGGATGGGTTAAATGCAGAGTGGTTAACTTAAGTATCTCAAAGTAAAAAAAAAAAAGAAGATCACATTCATGTGATGACTGTTAATTGACACTGAGTTTGAGGACCACCATAGTGGATGTCACAATGAGTTCGGAGTCTTTTGTTTTGTTTTTTTATTTTGCTTCTCATGTCCAGATGCTAGCAAGCTTAAGTAATAGTCCTTCAACACTGGTAGTCATGTAACGGTTGAATTTAGTTGCATTCAGCCCGTCTTGTTGTGAAAAGAAAATATTGTATTGTTCATGTTACCCATGACAATAGTTGAACTATCCATCCATTATCCAAGCCACTTATCCTAATTGGGGTCACGGGGATGCTGGAGCCTATCCCAGCAGTCATTGGGCGGCAGGCGGGGAGACACCCTGGAAAGGCCGCAAGGCCATCACAGGGCCGACCCACACGCACACACATTCACACCTAGGGACAATTTAGTACGGCCGATTCACCTGACCTACATGTCTTTGGACTGTGGGAGGAAACCGGAGCACCCGGAGGAAACCCACACAGACACGGGGAGAACATGCAAACTCCACACAGAGGACGACCCCCAAGGTTGGACAACCCCGGGGCTCAAACCCAGGACCTTCTTGCTCTGAGGCGACCGCAGTAACCACTGCACCACCATGCCGCCATAGTTGAATTATTGCTGATAAACATGGGGATCGCCAGTTCGAATCCCTGTGTTGCCTCCAGCTTGGTCAGGTGTCCCTACAGACACAATTGGCCGTGTCTGTGGGTGGGAAGCCGGATGTGGGTATGTGTCCTGGTCACTGCACTAGCGCCTCCTCTGATCAGTCGGGGTGCCTGTTAGGGGGGGGGACTGGGGGGAATAGCGTGATCCTCCCACGCGCTATGTCCCCCTGGTGAAACTCCTCACTGTCGGGTGAAAAGAAGCGGCTGGTGACTCCACATGTATCGGAGGAGGCATGCGGTAGTCTGCAGCCCTCCCCGGATCGGCAGAGGGGGGTGGAGCAGCGACCGAGACGGCTCGGAAGAGTGGGGGTAATTGGCTGGATACAGTTAGGGGGGGGGGGAATTTAAAAAAAAAAAGACCATGGTACAATAATCCTAATCATGAAATAATTTATCCTTTTGATTCAAAACGAGAAGTTGGCTCTGTGGACCTTCATGGTACATTAAATGGGACAGACAGTGATGGGATAGATAGGGTTTGGGTCAGACCAGGTAACACCCAGTCATTACATAGGGCCTCCTAATCTAAATAAGGGCTGTTATCAGTTGAATGATGTAATTTGGTTTATATTGTGTCTCTCTGTCTGGTGCACCAACAACCTTTGGAACCCAGGAAGTTTACAAGACGGTACAACCAACGGTGAACGTCTCCGTTAGGTCGGTCAGAGGTAAGAAGGCTCAAATAAGAGGGCAAGTTCATCAGTGTTATGAATGAGAAGTTCTCTTTCCTGGCTTGTTTTCAGGGTGGATTATAAATGCACAAATACTTTATTAATGCTAACGAAAATTTACATTCACTAATTTAGCAGACGCCTTTGTCCTTACATGGCTTACAAGAGAGGCAGCGATTAGCAGATAGACTTGAATGTTCCCAGTTGGCATCACAGACTGCTAAATACTAGTCGTAGCCAAACCTGCATGTCAAGTCAAGTGCATTTAGTGTAGGGGTGCCTTGGAGCCTCAAGAGATGGAAATGGGGTAATCAAATTAAAACATGGATTTACATTGCCACAAGTCAGAAAACAGGCAAGTTAAGCTGTCAAGCGCAAGTCGGAAAGGGGTTCAATAGTAATGGTATATAAGTCTGGGTGCAGTAATAATAGTAACAGCTGGCACCAATTCAAATTCATGGCGAGTATCACCTGAGGCCACTTTAAGGGTCAAGGTAGGCCCTCAAGAGTGAGGTTTTTAGGCCTTCTTTGAAGGAAGTAGGCAAGTTAGCTACTTTGAGGGAGACTGGGTTATTGTTCTACCAGTTTGGGACCAAGTGAGGGAAAAGTCTGGACCTCCTAGACTCTTGCCACTTTGATAAAGGGGACAGATAGTCGCCCACCAGAGGTAGAACGAAGAGGTCCAATGGGGGGTGTTAATATGGGACTACAGGTAAGTTGGTGCAGCTCCTTGAACTGCCCGAAACCCAAACAGCAGGGCTTTGAGTTTATGTGTGCAGTATAGGGACACAAAGAGGGAGGCGACATGCACATGGAGGCACTTTGAAACCCAGGCATCTGGCATTATTTTGGAGTCCTTGCAGTGGTTGGATTACATAGGCTGAGAGACTCGCGAGAAGTGTGTTGCAGTAGTGTAATTGCGAGAGAACGAGAGCCTGAACCAGGAGCCGGGTGGCATGTTCTGAGAGGTCATAAAAAAAAAAGACTAGGACAGCACTTCAGTTTGGCTTTCTAATGTTGCCACACGGACGTTTTGGGTAAAACGCCCATCTTCAGTGTGCATTCTGGCAATTTCGAGTCAGTCGACACAGGTGGAGTTGATAGGTGACCCCAGCCGGCACAACATGTGCATTCCAGTAGGGGGCGCTACAACCATTCCAGGCACAGAATCTCAAGCTGTAGGTTACTAAAACATTAAAAAAAAATAATAACACAAATTATATTCACTTCATAAGAAACAAGCAAATGAATCATTCTTCCCATGGGCAATGAGAGTACCAAGGCAGTGTGTCCAATACGCCTCCCTTTCTGTCTGTCTTACCACTTCTCCGTGGCGTCTTCACTGTCTCAGGGCCCATGTAATGTTGTTCACTGGAGCTGTGGTTATGATTATTGAAGTGCCTAGCCACTTATGATTTATCATCGTGATTACAAATAGAGCACTTTTGTTCACAGATCCTAGTTTTTAACTCTGTTTTTTGTTCTCAGCATAATATAAATTACATCAGCATTTTAACAGGTAAACCACTTGTTTAGTGTTACATGTGATTCTGCCCCTAACCTTGATGTCAACACCAGACTCCAGACTTAATCATAAACTTAAGCATAGAATAACAGTGTACACAATTATGACTAGGAAAATTCCCACTAGGGATCTGAGAGAAAGTGAGTGGGCCTGTTAGGCAAATCGGACTTCATTAGGGAGTTACGCAAGTTGGAAGACCTCTTATAAAAATATCTAAGCGGAGGGGGCATCCAGCTGGTGTAGTGGTCTATTCCGTTGCCTACCAACATGGGGATAACGGGTTCAAATCCCCGTGTTATCTCCAGCTTTGGTTGACCGTTCCTACAGACGCAATTGGCCGTGTCTGCGGGTGGGAAGCCGGATGTGAGTATGTGTCCTGGTCGCTACACTAGCACCTCCTCTGGTCGGTCGGGGACGCCTGTCCAAGGGAGGGGGAACTGGGGGGAATAGTGTGAGCCTCCCACGTGCTACGTACCCCTGGCGAAACTGCTCACTGCCTCACTGTCAGGTGAAAAGAAGCAGCTGGCGACACCATATGTATCGGAGGAAGCATGTGGTAGTCTGCAGCCCCCCCCTGGATCAGTAGAGGGGATAATATATACATATACACACACACACATATATATATATATATATATATATATATATATATATATATATATATATATATATATATATATATATATATTGGCAGCTGATGAGTGCGCAACACACGAACAAGCTTGTACTGCTATATATGTATTTTAAAAAAAATTCCTACATCTATATATATTTACATACTATATATATATATATATATATATATATATATATATATATATATATATATAGGCAGAGTTTGAAATGCCCTTGCAGTTTGAGGGTCACTTTCCAATAAGTATCAATATCTTACTCACTACTTGTTTGACTGACTTAAATATGTATCAATATCTACTCACCGCTTGTTTGACCGACTTAAGTAAATATCAATATCTACTCACTACTTGTTTGACTAACTTAAATAAGTACCAATATCTACTCACTGTTTGTTTGACTGACTTAAATATAGAACTATAGGTGAATACAAGTGCAAGACCCTGATAAGAGGTGTCTCTAGAACTAGGTTTGAGTAAATCAGACCGCTGAACTTGGTGGTGCCTTCATCTCACCACTGCCTCTCCCCTTTTCAGATATGTACCAGTTCCTGAGCAATCCGCCCCCCAAACTTTACCCCAGCATTGGGATCGTGGGATTCTCCGGCTTCCTGGGACTCTTTCTGGCCAAAGGTAACACAAGTGCATCTCTTGTGTTCATAAACACTGCGGCCACAGACTGACGAGAGGTATTGGGTTAAAGGTTACAGACAGGTAGATAAAGAGGCAGCAGGAAGTGGTTCGAATCCCCCCCCCCTCCCGGGGGGGTGGGGTTAAATGAGAAACACCATCTGCTGCTGTTGTGCCCTTGAGCTGAGTCAGTTTTCGTTGACAGTAAAAAGTAAAAACCTTTCTATTTGTAAGAAAAACCCACCTCAATGATCAAGTGAAAATCCATCTTTCTAAACAAAAACCGGATTATCAAGTTTTCGTCAGCTCATTGACCAACGGGTCTTGCTGCAGTTTTCCTCGGTGTAGTTACCTTGCTGCTTTAAGACAAAAAAAAGTTCCATCACGCCTGCCTGATGCGCCCTTTTTTCCAAATCCTAGATAGAATCAAAAAGGAAATTTCATTTTCATTTTTAGATATGGTATCTTCTCTTTGTGAAAAAATGTTGCCGATAGAACATTTAAAAAAAAAAATTTGTCGATAAAATTAACACTTCCCTTCAGCGGGGCACTTGACCCACATCACTCTGGTGGAGCTGCTCTGTGACCAAACAGGAAGAATTACGGTGTTATTACCGTGCAGCTCCCAGGTGTAAACCTATTTGAAGAGCACACAGGGTGTGGACTCAGTCCACTTCCCATTAATAGATATTCTGGAAAAACACAGTTGTCAGCACAATTCCACTCCATGCTCCAAGGTGGCCTGTCAGCAGGGGCGCTCCCAGTACAGAGCCAGCCTCTTTGTCCCTGACTAGATTGAACGCTGCTCTGTGTTGCTGGGTATTGAGTGTGTGTGAGAGAGCTTTTATTTCCCAGCATGCCATGTATTTAACACCATATCGATCAGTCAGCCTTTCTTTATTAGGCACATAAATCAATGCAATGTACTTTACACGAGAACGAGTTAAAAGGCGGGAAAAAGACAAGCAGTTACCTGTATACAGTGTGCATGTGTGTGTATTTTGTGGAGGGTGAGTACAGACGGGCAATTCCGCCTCGCCTCTAATGCGCCCTGCTTCGCCGAATGAGCCTTCGCTCGCAGCGCTTGTTGCAGGAATGCACAAGATTCTCCTTGCAAGGTCCTTGGGTTCCCTTGAAAGGCGCTATACAAAACTAAGTTGTTGTTGTTGTTGTTGCTGCTGCAGCCGTGGTAATGAGGGTTCCTGTTTCTCACAGAAAGAAAGCGAATTTTCCTCTGATGGCTCCTCGAATTGAACATTTGTGGAGCAGTGCTCCACTTCATCCATCAGTTTTGGTGTCTCTTCTCGTTGTTGGACATCTTACATTGACAATGGAAAGTGTAATTGCTAAATTTATAACCGTATGTGTATCTGTACCCTGTGTATTAAAACACGAATTTCAACTTAAAAGTTATTTGCTGTACTTGGTCATTGAAATGACTATAAATTTTATTTACTGACATATACACTACCGTTCAAAAGTTTGGGATCACCCAAACAATTTTGTGTTTTCCATGAAAAGTCACACTTATTCACCACCATATGTTGTGAAATGAATAGAAAATAGAGTGTACTACTCCCTTCAGAGGACAGCACAAACAGGCTCTAACCAGAGTAGAAAAAGAAGTGGGAGGCCGCGTTGCACAACTGAGCAAGAAGATAAGTACATTAGAGTCTCTAGTTTGAGAAACAGACGCCTCACAGGTCCCCAACTGGCATCTTCATTAAATAGTACCTGTTAGAGCCTGTTTGTGCTGTCCTCTGAAGGGAGTAGTACACACCGGTGTAGGAAATCTTCAATTTCTTAGCAATTTCTCGCATGGAATAGCCTTCATTTCTAAGAACAAGAATAGACTGTCGAGTTTCAGATGAAAGTTCTCTTTTTCTGGCCATTTTGAGCGTTTAATTGACCCCACAAATGTGATGCTCCAGAAACTCAATCTGCTCAAAGAAGTGCCCATCCAACCAATCCAACTTGTGGGAGCTGCTTCTGGAAGCGTGGGGTGCAATTTCTCCAGATTACCTCAACAAATTAACAGCTAGAATGCCAAAGGTCTGCAATGCTGTAATTGCTGCAAATGGAGGATTCTTTGACGAAAGCAAAGTTTGATGTAAAAAAAATCTTATTTCAAATACAAATCATTATTTCTAACCTTGTCAATGTCTTGACTCTATTTTCTATTCATTTCACAACATATGGTGGTGAATAAGTGTGACTTTTCATGGAAAACACAAAATTGTTTGGGTGATCCCAAACTTTTGAACGGTAGTGTATGTATGTGTGTATGTAGGGCAGCATGGTGGTGCAGTGGTTAGCATGGTCGCCTCACAGCAAGAAGGTCCTGGATTCGAGCCCTGGGGTAGTCCAACCTTGGGGGGTCGTCCTGGGTTGTCCTCTGTGTGGAGTTTGCATGTTCACCCCGTGTCTGCGTGGGTTTCCTCCGGGTGCTCCGGTTTCCTCCCACAGTCCAAAGACATGTAGGTCAGGTGAATCAGCCGTACTAAATTGTCCCTAGGTGTGAATGTGTGTGTGTGTGTGTGTGGGGGGGCCCTATGATGGCCTGACGGCCTGTCCAGGGTGTCTCCCCGCCTGCCGCCCGATGACTGTGGGGATAGGCTCCAGCAGCCCCGCGATCCTGAGCAGGATAAGCGGTTTGGATAATAGATGGATGGATGGATGGATGGAATATAGACCCTGGTTAGGGTAAGAACTACGTCCATGCATTTATACATGTACTCTGATCTCTCTCTTTCTCTCTCTCAAATTCAAATGACTTTATTGGCATGACGTAACAATGTACATATTGACAAAGCAAGGGTTTAAACATTGAAAAAAGGTAAACATTAATCATCTCTCTCTCTCTCTCTCTCTCTCTCTCTCTCTCTCTCTCTCTCTCTCAGGGTCCAAGGTGAAGCGTCTGGTGTATCCTGTTGGACTAATGGCTCTGAGTGCCTCCATGTTTTATCCTCAACAAGCGGCCTCCTTATTGAAGGTGTGTGTGCATTTGTGTCATGGCGTACATAATGGCTGTTATGCAAAGTCATTTCTGACAAGGCTTCTAACTAAAGACGGGAGGAACAGCTATTTTAAATCCCGACCAACGGTTTTTGGCTGGACCGGCCGGCGGGCCAGCCCTACAAACACGAATGTCCCTTACTGACTGACTGATGGGTCATGTTAGCAGGACTGACTTTAGCGATCAGTCACATGGGTCGCTGGATTAGCTGACCGACAACGTCATTGAAGTTACACGATTGGTCGGCCGAGCGCCGAGGGGCGTGAGGGACAGCGCGCAGTTAAAGCACCTCGGGTAACAATCACTCTGACTAAACACTTACTGGCCAAGTCACTACTGGCGAATTGCTAAACCTGCACAAATAAGACAAAAAGAGACCATGTGATTCTCAAGGCACCCACAAAGGGTGAAACGCACCCGTGACTGTGCTGCCAAGCAAATAGTGTCTCGGTGCTCCAGTGTTATTTGCACATATTTAAATTAGGCATACAAACCCCAATTCCAATGAAGTTGGGATGTTGTGTAAAACGTAAATAAAAACAGAATACAATGATTTGCAAATCCTTTTCGACCTATATTCAATTGAATACACTACAAAGACAAGATATTTAATGTTCAAACTGATGAACTTTATTGTTTTTTGCAAATATTCACTCATTTTGAATTTGACAACACATTCCAAAGAAGCTGGGACAGGGGCAACAAAAGACTGGGAAAGTTTAGGAATGCTCAAAAACACCTGTTTGGAACATTCCACAGGGGAACAGGTTAATTGGAAACAGGTGAGTGTCCTGATTGGGTATAAAAGGAGCATCCCGAAAGGCTCAGTTGTTCACAAGCAAGGATGGGGGAGGTTCACCAATTTGTGAACAACTGCGTGAGCAAATAGTCCAATAGTTTAAGAACAATGTTTCTCGATGTACAATTGTAAGGAATTTAGGGATTTCCTCATCTACAGTCCATAATATCATCAAAAGATCCAGAGAATCTGGAGAAATCTCTGCACGTAAGCGGCAAGGCCGAAAACCAACATTGAATGCCCGTGACCTTCGACCCCTCAGGCAGCACTGCATTAAAAACCGACATCATTCTGTAAAGGATATGACCACGTGGGCTCAGGAGCACTTGGGAAAACCATCATCAGTTAACACAGTTCATCACTACATCTACAAGTGCAAGTTAAAACTCTACCATGCAAAGCCAAAGCCATATATCAACAACACCCAGAAACGCCGCCAGCTTCTCGGGGCCCGAGCTCATCTGAGATGGACTGACGCAACGTGGAAAAGTGTGCTGTGGTCCGACGAGACCACATTTCAAATTGTTTTTGGAAATCATGGGCGTCGTGTCCTCCAGGCTAAAGAGGAAAAGGACCATCCAGATTATTATCAGCACAGAGTTCAAAAGCCAGCATCTGTGATGGTATGGGGGTGTGTTAGTGCCCATGGCATCATGGGTAATTTGCACATCTGTGAAGGCACCATTAATGCGAAAGGTACACACAGGTTTTGGAGCAACATATGCTGCCATCCAAGCGACGTCTTTTTCAGGGACGTCCCTGCTTATGTCAGCAAGACGATGCCAAGCCACATTCTGCACGTGTTACAACCGCGTGGGTTCATAGTAAAAGAGTGCAGGTACGAGACTGGCCTGCCTGCAGTCCAGACCTGTCTCCCATTGAAAATGTGTGGCGCATTATGAAGTGCAAAATACGACAACGGAGACCCCGTACTGTTGAGCAACTGAAGTCGTACATCAAGCAAGAATGGGGAAGAATTCCACCTACAAAGCTTCAACAACTGGTGTCCTCAGTTCCCAAACACTTATTGAGTGTTGTTAAAAGGAAAGGTGATGTATCACAGCAATGAACATGCCCGTCCCAGCTTTTTTGGAACGTGTTACAGACATCAAATTCAAAATGAGTGCGTATTTGTAAAAAAACAAAGTTTATCAGTTTGAACATTAAATACCTTGTCTTTGTTGTGTATTCAATTGAATATAGGTCGAAAAGGATTTGCAAATCATTGTTCTGTTTTTATCTACGTTTTACACAACGTCCCAACTTCATTGGAATTGGGGTTTGTACATTTGGTACAAAATTGGCCCCTTTCTATTGGCCACAACCATGAGCTCAGTCTTATTGCCATTTAGCTTGAGTAGATTTGATGACAGCCAGATTTTTATTTGGTGGAGGCGGTTGACAAGGGATTCTCAGGTAGCTGAGAGGATGGTGCTGCGATAAAGCTGGGTGTCATCAACGTTAGTTGGGGGATACCTGCAGTCAGCCGAAACTGACAAAGTCACTTTAGATGAGTGATGAATCATTTCTCCCGCTAAACTCTGTGTCCAGATGAACTGATTCAATTTCTTGGATTTCCTAACCTGGCTTACTGAGCACGCATGAACACACAGAGGTTATTATTTTTTGCTCATCAGCATCCCTCCGGTTGTCCTGGGCTGAGATCGGCAGTGCGTGATTTGCTGACTTGTGAAATACGATCGACTCCTCATACACTTTTGATACTTGTCAGTGCCCAGTCAACTGTAGACGTTAGTTGTGCATGCACGCGGTTGACTCAAGAGCGGGCGGTGATGGGAAGTGGCATCGGTTGAGCGAGCCAGAGAGTGAACTGAAGAGCAGGGGTAGCGATAGCGGGAACAAGCAGTTTTGAATCACCGCGAGCACGAGAGGTTCTCCATCATACAGTCATAACTGTGCTCAGAAACTGCTAGGCTGGTAGATCCAGTAGTTTGCGAGATTAACCACACAGATATACACACACACACACACACACACACACACACACGCACACACGCACACACGTGCGCGCGACCAAATGCTTAAGGCGGGGATGAAAATGTGCAAATTAACCATTTAACCATTGAGACTCTGACTAATTTAAACTAAGTAGTTAGCTGGCTAACCAGTTAGCCTTGCACACCCGTAGTTCTAACTGTGCGCGTAACATTTATTAAACACAGCCACGCTAATGCAGTGTTGAAAAGAAGAAAAAGCTTGTTGCCGTGCACTAACCAGGAGGTAGGCTACAGATCTTCTTTCTCTTTTCTTTTTTATGTACATAAACTATTCCAGAGAAACTTTTCCATATAGTAAGTACACATATCGGTCTCCGTGGAATATAAAAGACTTGCGTGCATGTTTATCCATCCATCCATCACTGTTTTCGCCAGAAGGAAAGGGTTGTGGCTTCCTGTATGAGGCCCTAGCTGTGAATTATACAGGGTCATTATCCTGCCCTCCAACCTGACCTCCTTCAGACGGAAACTGGGTGTGATGGAGTCTTTGGGTGGAATGGAATATGGGCTTATTTTAGTTCTGTGTATCTACGGATGTCTGAGTCACTTTCAGTGCCTGCCCAGAGACCTGGGACAAGCACACAGAAAACACAGACACACAAAGTGACACGTTCCACAGTGATCACAAAGAAGGCCGGATGCAGACATGGCTGCACACAGGCTAGAGGTCGACCACAGGAAGCAGGTAGAACGTTTGATCCCACGGTCAAATAGATCGTGGTTTCCATGCACGAGGCTAGTGGGCCACTTAATCGTTATGTGACTTTTTTCCTTTTTTTTTTTTGGAGTTTGCGTGTGTGTGGGGGGGGGTATATTAAGTGTTTCACTTAATAGAGCTACCCTTAAACGCGACAATATGGGTCAGGCTCCAATGTCAGTATTTCATTAAATTTGCTTAAATTTGGTTTCATAAGGGTCCGGGATTCAAACCCCCAGGGTAGTCCAACCTTGGGGGGGGGGGGGGGTCATCCTCTGTGTGGAGTTTGCATGTTCTCCCCGTGTCTGCGGTGGGTTTTCTCCGGGTACTCTGGTTTCCCCCACCATCAAAAAGACACGCATGCCCCTGACCGAGACATGGCAAGACGAGCTGGAGTCGGTCCAGTTGTTGCTCGCTTGATCCTAGCTACACAACTAGGATGGGTTAAATGCAGAGAGAGAATTTCTCCACCCCAGGGGATTAATAAAGAAGTAAACAAAAAAATTTTTTTGGATTTCATAAATATCAGATCACTGTCTACCGAAGCCTGACTAACTAATGATCTGATTCTTGAACATAGTTTCGATATGATTGGGTTTTGTGAAACATGGCTAAAATCAAATGTTTTCCTTCCCTTAATTGAAGCTTCCCCACCTGACTATACTTATGCCCATGTAGCTCGGGCAAATAAACAAGGTGGGGGTGCCCCCTTAATATATGTCTATGTTCAGTTTAACTTCTAAACTTCAACTAAGATGGACTTGGAATAAGAGCTTCCAGTCTTTTGAGGCTCTTATTCTAAGTCCATCTCCCTCAGCCATGAACAGACTCGGCTCAGTCCAGATTGTGATGCTCTATCGACCTCTGGGCCCTTACTCACGATTTCTTGAAGAATTTGGCGGATTTGTCTCAGGTCTTGTTACTCACTCTGATGAGGTTCTGGTTCTTGGTAATTTCAATATTCATCGGAGTAAGGCTACTGATCCTCTAAGTAAAGCCTTTCTGGCACTAGTTGGTACTTTTTGTTCGCTCAGTTTGTTCACGAGTCGACTCATTGCACTGGTAACACCCTTGATTTGTTTTTATTTAGAGCAGGAGTGCCTAACTCCAGGCCTTGAGGGCTGCCGTGTCTGCGGGTATTTATGGCAACCATGCACTGTACCACCTGATTTAACTAATTCCTTTCCCTCCTTGGTCCAAGAGGTGAGCTAATTAGTTAAATCAGGTGGTACAGTGCATGGTTGCAACAAATACCAGCAGACACTGCGGCCCTCGAGGCCTGGAGTTGGGCACCCCTGATTTAGAGGGATAGCTGTTTCTGATCGGACTGTCTTGCCAACCACATCTGCTGTGTCAGATAATCTCATAAAATTTGCAGCTTTAGTGGCCTGTCCTGTTAATGTCAGCACAGATGTAATTGCCACTCGCCACATTGGTCCCTCCACTGTAGCTGCATTTGGCCAGCAGCTGCCTGAAGTCTTGGCTCCTTTCACTGTAGAGACTGACTCTGTTGAAAATCTCACTAGTGACTTAACTGTGGCCCCCTCTAGTCTCCTCGATTCAGTTGCACCTCCCACTACCAGAGCGAGGCGACTAAAGAGGCCTACACCCTGGTTTAATGATGGGACACGTGCTCTTAAGCGGGCCTGCAGGAGACTGGAACGTAAATGGGGAAGATCAAAACTGGAAGTTTTTTATCTGTCGTGGCACGAGTGTGCTTTATCTGCTGCAGAAGCAGCGTAAATCAATATTAATAAACAACCCCAGATTTCTCTTTGACACTGTAGCTAAATTTACTAAAAAAGCAGCCATCTGTTAGCTGCTCGCTATTTTTTCTCCCTTTTAAAGATTTTTTTTTTTTAGGGAGTTATTTCTTATCCAGTGTGAGGGTCTAAGGACAGGATGTTGTGTTGCTGTAAATGTATAATTTGTGATAATGGACTTTTCAAACAAAATTGACTTGACATTCATTCAAACTCTGTGCATGAAACATTGCTGTTAGAAAATGCATTTCAATGAAAATCGAGTCAAAACGACCTAAAAACAAAATAAACGAGGGGTAAATCAACCCAGGTTGGGGGTTGAGTTGGGGGTTACCGCTGTGGGGAAGGCATGTCAAAGTAAACACATGTCCTGTCGACGTGCTCATGAGCAAGACGCTAAATGATTTACTTATTTTTTGGGGGGTATATGTTCTGTATCGGTCCCTGACTTTTGACCTTCTCGTAGAAAAGGGCGTACCACCCCACACACACACATACACATACACACACACACCATCAGGACTGATGCTGATCAGCTAGCGTGTGTTGTGTTTGCTCCTCCTACTAGGTGAGCAAGGACTCGGTGGTCACCCGGGCTCAGCAGGGCCACGAGGCTGTGGAGACCCTCTGGAAGGAGCCACCATTTGGTAAAAAGGTTCGTCCACAATTTACAGGGCTTCACTGAACACTCGAAGTGTCAGGTGTTGTGTCACGACTCAATTGCAGCTCAGAATGTGATGTTTTTTTGGTTCTTCAGTTGCTGATAATACGTCTAATATATGGACAGTGTTTGATGAAAGAGGAGATGGAGTGTGAAACTCTTACATTAGTCTGAGCAGTCAGCACACAATAGAAAGGAATGAACTGTCATCTCAGAAGTCCAGGCGATCTTTACAGTGGAGACGACTATGAATGTGGCCTTTGTTGCAGTCAGTGTGTCCTTGTCCTCTCTAAGCCTGTATGATCTCACTTCTCTTTTCTCATGAAGATGGAGAAGAAGGGGAAGACGGAGAGCAACGGCACGACCAGCTGAGACTGCAAGACAATGCACACGCCGCGTTTTTCCAACCTGACAGGGACCTAAAGAGAGATACAAACACACACACACACACACACAAGTAGCATCTCTGTTTAATCTGATGGTAACTTCAAAACTCATGTTTAAGCACACACGCACCAGTGTTGTAGTCGAGTCACTAAACCTCGAGTCCGAGTCGAGTCTCGAGTCCCCAGTGTTCGAGTCCGAGTCCAAGTCCGAGTCACCAAAGAAAAGTCGAGTTGAGTCCGAGTCGAGTCCCCATTACCTGAGTCCGAGTCGAGTCCCTATTACCCTAGTCCGAGTCCGAGTCATCAAGGTTGAGTCTGAGTCGAGTTCCAAGATGGCTCCAGTGATCCACTCGGGCACAGTCAAAGATCTGACATACAAATAAAAAAGGTCTACATTAAACAAAAATGACACAGCTGTCACCATTTCAAAGGGAGTTTATTTACTTTGTGACACGATAGCCAAACAAATGCACACCCACACACTCGCACACATGCACGCGCAAGCATGCGCATACACACACATTTTTAGAACAGTCTGAATTTCTTTGACATTTTGAACATTGGATGTGCTTCAAAACACATTGATAGCTGTAAATAGCATGATATTAGCAAATGGTGGAAACAGTATACAGAAGTAAGTTCCACAGCATACAATACATTCATAAAAACAAGTCAAAAGACATTGTCTCTCAGGAATAGTTAGGAACAAATGGCTGGTGGCACTAGTTTTAAGCATACACGTTGCATTTCAAAAACATAAGATCTGACAGCATGGAACTACTCAACCTTGCACGGTGAGGCCTCATCAAAATGCCTCCATGACTAAATACCCTTTCAATGGGCGCACTGGAGGCAGGGATAGAGAATACCTGTGTGGCAATCTGATAGAGGGTAGGGAATTTGGATTTGTTTTGCTGCCAAAACCTGAGGCACGGGACTGAGTCAGAGTCCTGCTCAGCAATCAAGTTGAGGTATGCAGTCAACTGAGCCTGGCCAGACGGCTTCTTCTCGGTGGAGGAAGGAGTCCTCCTATAGTGGGAGAACATTCTCAACTGCTTCTCAGGAGGAGACTCTGAAAGTTCACCTTCCCCTGGTCCTGTTGCTTCCGCTGCATCTGCTGTTGATACCGCTTACTTGTCACCCTCTGCCTTTATATACTCTGAAATGAGAGGGGGGCATGGGGGACTCATTACAAATATGTTATTGACTACGCCTACATGATCTCAGTCTTCAGCACATCTCTGATGTCACTGTCCAGCTGCACATCATGTTCTAGCCACTGGAAGCCAAATGCTGGGTCCAACACAGATGCTATGAAGTAGGCATTGGTGAAAGGAAATTTGGTAGGGCCTCTTCCTTCAGCTGGCTCACATCCTGGTATCTTGACTGCACTGAAAACCTCTGCAAACCTTGTTTTCAAGGAGCTCTCCAGAGCTCCCCCCAGAGGCCCACAGTATCTGGCTTTTTCTCTTATTTCCTGCAGGTGACAGCGCAGAGTGAGGACACAGGGCACAATCACACTGACGGTGACAGTAGTCTCACCCTGAGTTAGGTTGGTTGCCACTAAGAACGGATCAAGAACTTCGATCAGTTCTTTAAGCTGAGCATACTCTCGCGGGGATAAGATAAGGCTTTTGTGCCCCTCTGATTCCAACACACTGGACAGCTTTTGCATGTCTAAATGCACATAAGCCTTCACCTGCTTCAGAGTGGAATTCCATCGTGTGGCATTCGCTGTTGGAATTGTTGCATCACCAAAACACGCTTCAAAGCAGTCTTTAAACGAGGTGCCACTGTGGAGGAGGTTGGCTGCACGGGATAGCTTTGCTAGGGTGCTTGACAGCCCACTGGTGTCTTTCAGACCATCTTTTATGACCAACTGCAGTGAATGTGTGAAGCATGATAGTCTCTGCATCTTACAGTTCTCAGCCAAAGTGTCATTGACTGTCTGTTGATCTTCTGGCATCAGGTCTTGCCATATTTCATCATCCTCCTCAAATGTGCTGGGATCATGAGCTTCAGCATCACAAGGATCCTCTAGGGGAAAGCTGGCCTGGAAAGCTTTTCTCATGTTGGATGCATTGTCAGTTATGACAAAGTTGATCTTGTCCTTAATCAGGTATTCTTCAGCACAGCATTCAAACATCATTGCAATCTTCTCTCCTGAGTGTTTCCCATGCACTCTTTTGCAGGAAAGAAGATATGACTGAAGGCTGAGTTCCTGTTTTTTTTTTATCCATTGCCACTGTGTGTGCTGTCACTCCAAGGAATGACCGCATCTTTCGATCACTCCAAATGTCTGTGGTAACAGCAACACTCGATGCTTCTGCCAGCTGGTTCTTTATCTGTTCTTTCTTGACTTCCACCATTCCTGGAATGGTCACAGAGGAAATTGTGGATCTTGCTATGGGCCGGTACTGAGGGTCCAGGACATGCAGGAAGTGCTTGAAGTCCTCGTTGTCAACGATGGAGAGTGGCAAGCAGCACTTAATGATTAGATCTTTTACAAGGGCATCAGCCTTCTGACGTGGATGTTTGAGGTCGTACATCCTTTGCTGTCCATCATTTAAAAATGATGTGATAGTCTTCTGACCTGAAGCAGCTGGCATCACATCTGAAGCAGTGGAGGCATGGTATTCTTGAAACCTAGGGGAAGATAGGATACACACTTTAGCTTGCTGATGCCAAACTGTTTCAAGTAATCTTTCTCACAGCAAAAAATGTGTAACGTTATTGCTATAACAATATGCAATAACAATACAAATGTTACACATTATACACATAGTTGTTTGAACCATATCCAGTTAAGTTACATATTTAGTTATCTATATAACTAACATTACCATATTAGTAGATTAACTAATGTAAGCTAGCTGGATAAATGAAAAGTATGAGAAAAGATACATAATTTATGAGACAAACAGGACAGGGATTAATTAGCAAAACCCAGTCATTTAATTATTGATTTAAGTATGTTACATGCTACCTAGCTGAGCTTTAACTCTCTATCCTCCGTGAGTCTGTATGTTTATTCTGTATGGGTCAGGGAGGGTGTGACTTTGTTAGAAGACAGAGCCAGTTCATAGTACTGTTCAAAAGCTACGTCGCGCGTGTCTATTTTTAGAATTTGGCACACCCAATGCTGCATATATGCAAAGAAAAATACCCCCATATTTACAGTAGCCTATGCGGTGTCACGAATCACGATACGGTTCGGTAGTTTTCGGTACATCGGGGGGGGGGGGGTGCCACATCCGTCAAATCTCGTACCGTCTCCAGCTCTCAAGAAAACCAATGGCGGCATCCACATTAGCTTTCTTCAATTAGTCCATTTGGCGAGTAATAGCCTACAATTATTTTTATTTGCATTGTAAAGTTGTGCACATCTTATCAACATTATGTGTGGATGCATATAGGCTAGACTTCTTCCTTCTCCGCACGTGGAGAATATTCATGGCGGAGATCTGCAATGTGCGGATTTGTTATTGCTAGTTAAGATAAATGCTAACACGGTAGTTCAGAGTGGTGTGTTTTTTCCGTTAAGTGTATGCTACTTGGTAATTAGCTAAATGATAAATAGGAAAAATCAGTTTTAATCTCCCTATAACACGAAGACGCTGCGTGTTACTTACCAACTCATCATTAGTGAGATGGATGGCACGCTCGTACCGAAAGCGAACCGTACTGTGACTTTTCTGTGCAATGTTGCATTAGCACTCTAACAGTAACGTTACTTAACTTACCTACACAATCTCACTTGGTTCTAGTGACGTGATATACCCGCTACACGACCCGACCCAACATCTTGGACCAGTGGTTGAGTTACTTCAGAGGCTATTGTTACCGTAACTGATCACCAACCATATCATCAACTGACTGCATATCACTTACTTTTCTGGGTGCATCCTTGACAGATGTCTGTTGAAGTTTGAGGTTGTCCCGGTCTTCTCCTCAATAGTTCGTTTACATATCGAACATCTAGCAGTGATCTTGCTGGAATTTGTTGTAAAATCTGTGTAAGCAAAGAGCACAATTCGGGGCGTCTCTTTAGGCATCTTCGCGCTACTGAACATGGCGGTATGCACGCCACGTGAATCCGCATGTAGGTGGAACACACGTGCCTGCCCTTACACGAAATTGAATAATGTTACAGTACTAATATAGCTATCAATATATTTTAATAGGGCCTATTATTAAAAAAAATCTAACAAAAACAGCCTTTATCAATTAAAAAGTCAGAGTCCGGGTCTCCAACTTCCGAGTCCGAATGCAGTAAATTCGCGAGTCCGAGTCCAAGTCCGAGTCATCAGTGCTCAAGTCCAAGTCGAGTCACGAGTCATGAAAATCAGGACTCGAGTCGGACTCGAGTCCGAGTCCTGGACTCGAGTACTACAACACTGACACGCACACACATACACACACATCTCACCTTGCAACTTTTTGCTGAAAACCAACAAACCCAAATAGACCCGAACACAAACACCCTCTCCTGTGATGCTCATTCATCTCACAGGAACTTTCTTATCTTCCAAAGCTGTTAGCAGACAAAGAGGTTAAATTGTAAAATAGGTGTATACAGTATCCAGACGAATGATATTTAATTTTGTGAATCAGAGCCTCTCGACTAGTTGGTGGTTTATGCAAGTCCATGTATATATATGACCTTGGGGGGAGCAGGATGTTCAGTGTATGCATTTTATCTAACATAGGACTTGTGCCTCCACCATGACCCATCCATCTCCTCTGATCACTCCCTCAGATTGGTGGTCGGAGAGCTATTTAAAACAGGAGGCTGTGAACATGCAAATTTTCTATCCAGTCAATCACTGCACTTGCCGATTCCACTAAAACATCTCCCTGCATGTGTTACCTGCCTGTATTCTGATGAAGTCCCGCCTCCTGCACAAAGATGCAGCCCACTGATTGGACAGTTGAGAGGCGGTAAGGTCTGGGTCTCTGCCCTGAAGGAAACATGGTGCAGCATGAGGGGCAGGGCTTTCCAGAATGTGTCGGAGAAAAGGGAGAATCTGATATTGTTCCGCTGTCTGTAGCTGGAGACGTGTTTATTAACTCGTGTGAAATCGGCTGGTGCAGCGACTGGTTGAAATGATAACCTGCATAACGTAAGGGTTTAGACGGCACACTGGTTGCAAACACAGCCTCCTATTACCTATGTTCTGATGTTTGTTTGTTTTTTCCTCAAATTAATAAATAACATTTTGTTGTTACAGAGGCTCTGGCGGAGTACATGGGGAACCATGTCCATTAAAGCTGCAGATTAGTTGCACCGATAACCACTCATGAACCAGTTTATTTCACTGTTGACCAAGTCCAACTGAATAGTGAACAGCACTTTTACGAATTTCCTCCGCTCGATGTGTGGCTGCTGTGTTGTGGAGCTGAGAACACAAAGTGGGCTGTCAGCAGCCGCTTGTATGGCGGCTTTCATTCCAGCCAAACTCTGCAGCAGCTGATATAATGAATTAGTGCCCCCTCTCTGGGGTAAAGTTGTCGGCCCGCTTCAGTGAAGTCGGTCAGTGGGTTGATTGATGGAATCGAAAAATTTGCTCACATGTCACTCTTCACACACACTGATAGACCAGCGCGTTAAGTCTTGAAAACAAATCAAACCGCAGGTTCTCGAAAGGAAACAACGGCTGTCCTCGCTGCTTTCGTCAGGTTCTCGAGCAGAACGTTTGTGTTTCCGTTTTGATCAGACTTGTTTATTTCACCAGACGCTCCACTGATCAGAATTCTGAGCGAGGGGGGCATTTTCATTTCAGAAATCGGAGACGTCGTTCACTGTGCTCTAGCTCGACTGACTTGATTGGGTGTTAATTAATGTGTTAATTGACCATGTCTAACAATGCACTCCATCGTAATTTATTTGACGTAACATGTTAACAAAATAAACCAGTTGTATTGTAGGCTTCTGATGACTTGTGATTTTGTTCCGAGCAATTTTTGCATATAAATGCACTATGGACTGCCAGGGGTTAGTATAAGGGTGACTGGGAACTCAGATGCTCTTCTTGGCTCAAAATTAGTGTTAATATTCATTATGTGAGAAATGCATGGGGCTAAACCAACTGTTTTCAACCTGCTGGTCTTTATTTCTCAGTGCGTTGTGAAACTAATGTGGAGAACAGTCTCAAGGAACTTGTGTTATGAGAAATATTATTCATTTCAGAAATCCAATATTTTCGATGTAATCTATTTACACACTATTGAATCTCAATTATGAAAAGCATCTTGAACAGGAAAATAAAAATTGACTCGCAGTCGTCCCCCATACGTAACCCTATCTGCATGGTTTAAGACTCCTTTAGCAGGGACTTGACGACCCGGGACACACATTTCTTCGGTTGAGTCGGCCGATTAGAGTCTTCTCAGGTCTATCTGGGTGTGTAAACACCATGTTTGATCGACATCTCACTGACTCGTCTATGTTAGTTTTGATTTACTTGCTGGGAGGGACAACCTACCCTATTGGTTCTTTCGGCTACATGGTACAAGCTGACCTCAACTTGTACTATACATAGGTCCACTCAACGTCAGCCTCAAAAGGTCTGATAAGTTAACCAAAAATACTGCTGGGAGAGGCTTCAGCATCCCTGTGACCCTGGCTAAGGATAAGCGGTTTGGATAATGGATGGATGGATGTCCTGGGTCTTTAACCCTGGACCGTTTTAGTGAGTTTGCCGACATATACAGGTTAAAAACCATGTAAAGGTTAAGAACATGGCAGGCTGATCTTGGTACTCTGTGGTGTTAGCATAGCAGGATAAACACAGCTGCAACTGATAACACTAACAATGGATCTGTTGGATGTAGCACATCTTTCAGCATTGATAGACAGCGCTAACAATTATCGACAGTACTGTCAAAGCTGTTTCTTTGGCACACCTACCTCCAACAGATCCATTATTAATGTTATTAGCTACTGCTGTGTTTATCCTGCT
Organism: Lampris incognitus; assembly: GCF_029633865.1. NCBI lineage: Eukaryota > Metazoa > Chordata > Actinopteri > Lampriformes > Lampridae > Lampris > Lampris incognitus. Next base: position 8,348,878 of record NC_079229.1, read on the forward strand.
ATGCCAACATCACAGTATCAAAACCAGCCTGCCATGTTTTTAATTATCACATGGTTTTTAACCTGTAGATTTCAGCAAACTCACTAACATGGTCTAGGGCGCTTTAGTTTTTCTTTAATGGTGAGAACTACTGGCCCCAGTGTTACATAGTTAAAACACTGTGCAGAACAAAACCCTGCATTTTCCTCAGGGACGCATGGTGTTGTGATTGACTTGTGGGGAGGGAGGCTGAGCCGTCCATTTACATGACTGGGATTTGAATCAGACAGCAAACGACGTGCGAATGCAGTTTGAAATCTTCTTTTGAAAAACATCCAATTCCATGTGGGGTTATTTTGCCCTACATATAAGCAATTGGATTCAAATCAGATGGGGCTGGGGTGGGCTGGGGTGGGGGGTGAATTTGAGCTGCAGGCTGAACGTAAGTCCAGTCTAGGAATCTGAGAATCTGTTCTCTTCAAGTAGTGCCTAGAAACATTCGGGGAGCCAGAAATGCTGAAGTGTGATGACATTCCAGAAAATTCATCTAAACGGGGTGGGGGTTAGAGTACGGCTCTGTGAGATTTATCTGTTGAAATGCGTCAGTGAGAAATCCCCTCCCAACACACACGCTTACACACGCACACACATGCACGCAACTCCTGAGGAAAACGAGCCGGGAAGTCTTGTGAAGTGATTACGTCCTAAACAGTCTTACAGTTCCGTAAAGGGTTTGACAGGGGTCAACAACCCGAGTTCAGAGGAAACGACATTTTGACTCGTTGAAGCCTGCGTCATCTGCACACAACTTTTTGGTGGGAGTTAAATGCTGCTACCATGCCGCAGAGCCAAAACATAGTAGTCAGCAGATCAAAACAGGATCAAATAATTGCACTTAAAAATCCAACAATTACAGTTTTGAGGCGTGACAATAATTAGGCCTGTAAAATAACCCGAAACGCTGCGCTAATTGAAACCATGTTACTTGTCAGAAGGAGCTGAGTGGAGGATCGTGACTTGTGTTTGTGCGTTTGCGATGGTTGTGCACACCCCCATGCCCACACACAAACACGCAGAGTTTTAACGCCGAGTGTAAGAATACGGCTAATATACTATGTTGAGCATTGGACGGTGCAAATCTGTCAGCAAGGCGCACACGGTTGTCGTGCTTTCTCGGTCCGAGTCCAGAGGCTGTGGGGGAGAGGTACTGCACAGTCGTCATTAGCGTGATGACTTAATTATCAGTTGCCACTTTCACAAAGGAGAAACCTGTCCTCTTGCCACACAGTCTATGGTCAATTTCTTTGAGTGAAATTCCCTTTTTTTTACTGCAGACTCCAGCAAGGAAATGGTCTACGCATTTAAAAAAAAAACTAGACACAATGATGTTCCTGTATTTCATCATGAGAAATAACAACTTCATCAAAAGACAGTAGCCTACTTAGAAACCCATGAGTGCGTGGGAAGTATTTGCAGGGCAGAACGGAGCTGGGTTGGAGGGGTTAGATGTACTGGCAAAGTAGAGCAAGTCAAGTAACTTCTGGCCAACTACCTGATTCATGCGTCTAAAGACAAACTGCAGGAGAGAGCAGCTGAGTCTGGAACGTGACCGCCCGGTTCGAATTAACACGGCAGTGATACGCTCTCATTTATTGTTCACATTTGTTGTTCACTTGGTGTTTTTCTGTGTCGCTGCAGAGTCTGAATTTGTACATCTCTGGTAATGGGGAGTCCGCTCTTTGCCGTTAGCTACCCACATTAGCAGATCAGAGAGACAGAAAACCAGAAAACATTTGTTCTGCAAAACAAAAACAAAAAAATGGCCGGCACGGATAGCAGATCTATTGCGGTTCCTTTGAAAGCCAACAGTACATTCGCATTACAAGCAAAATGTGACCCAAATTTGATCGATTTGCCATACGTGACACATATCTGATTTCTTTTCAGAGCAGTGTGGACGATATCAGGTTTTTTCCCTTCAGATTTAGGCCATTTACATTTGTGGTACTGTGATCTCTAGTAACATTTATATATATATATACATATACATTGTTAAACTTGTTTGTTAAACTTTGTTTGTAGCTTTGTTAAAAGGAACACTCAACGGTAGGGATAGTGCTCAACAAATAAGGGGCGAAGTAATCCAGTTAGTCAAGTAGATTTTCTATGAGACAGTACAAGTCTGTTTCATGCCGTAAGCAATCATCAGCTGTCAATCTGATGATTGCTTATAGCATGAAACAGGCTTGTACTGTCTCATAGAAAACTTACTTGACTAACTTGATTTATATATATATATATATATATATATGAATGCCACTTTATTCGACATTGTATTCTTACAATGAATTTGCTTTCTGCATTTAACCCATCCTATGGTGTAGTCGCAGTGGGCAGCTGCAGCACTCGGGGACCAACGCCAGTTCTTCTTTGCCTTGGTCAGGGGTACAGACAGGAGTATTAAACCTAACCATATATGCAGTGCCTTGCAAAAGTGTTCAACCCCCTTGACAGTCGTCACTAATTTCTGGATTATAAAAGATACTCACACATCTGTTCCTGAACAATATTATTTTTGTGAACCCATAAGCTCTAACAGCGTGTTTCCAAAGCCAAAATAAGTTGCGTTTCACCGACTTTTTTTAAAATAAATTAAAAACTAAAATATAGTGCTTGCATAAGTATTCAGCCCCCACATATCAATACTTTGTAGAGTACCCTTTTGCTGCAAGAACAGCCGTGATTCTCTTGGGGTAGGTCTGTACAAGCTTTGCACGTTCTTCTGGAGTCACTTTTGCCCATTCTTCTTGACAGAATTTGTACAGGTCTTGCAAGTTGGTGGGATGGCACCTCTGGACTGTGATTTTCAGTCTGTGCCACAGATTTTCAAGAGGGTTGAGGTCCGGACTTTGACTTGGCCGCTCCGAAACGTTCACCTCTTTGTTGCTGAGCCATGCCGTTGTTGCTTTAGCCTTGTGCTTAGGATCATTGTCCTGCTGGAAGGTGAACCTTCTCCCAAGCTTCAGTGTTATGGCAGACTGCAACAGGTTTTCTTCCAATATTTCCCTGTGTTTAGCTCCATCCATTCTTCCCTCATTTACAACAAGGTTCCCAGTGCCTGCAGATGAAAAGCAGCCCCATAGCATTATGCCGCCGCCGCAGCCGCCATGCTTCACTGTAGGGAGGGTGTTTTTTAGGGCACAAGCAGTGCTAGGTTTGCACCACACATAAGGCTTTTGAGTTTTGGCCAATAAGCTCAACTTTCGTCTCATCTAACCACAAAATCTTTGCCCACATCCTAACTGGGTCTCCCTCGTGCTTGGTAGCAAACTCCAGGCGTGCTTTTAGATGCGTAGTTTTGAGCAACGGCTTCTTTCTTGCCACCCTCCCATACAGGCCAGATTTATGGAGAGCCCGTGATATGGTTGACTCATACACATTTACTCCAGTCTCAGGCTCAGCCACTGACCTCTGAAGCTCCTTCAAATAGACTGCAGGATCATCTGTGGCTTTCCTCACCAGCCCCCGTCTTGCTCGGACACTTGGCTTTGAGGGACGGCCTGTCCTACAAAACGTCTGGGTGGTGTGATACAGCTTCCACTTTCTGACAATGGATTCAACAGTGCGACGGGGGTTAGTGAGCAAAAAAGGGAGCAGTGACCGGGACAGCTCAGAAGAGTGGGGTAATTGGCCAGGTACAGTTGGGGAGAAAAACGGGGGGGGGGGGAGATCCACATCCACACAACAACAAAAAACATACAACCAAATGGACTGAGCAAATTAAAAGTATCATTATTTTATACTGACTGAGTTCATTTGAAAGTCTGTGTAATTACACTGTATTTGCCCTTGTAGCAGCTCAGCCTTTGGCGTTAAGGCTAAATGGATTAGTAAAAGATCCAAGGCGATCCCTGCTGCTTTGCATCATTCACACAATGCCAACAACACATGGCAAAACCCCTTTTGAGAATGTGGGTCAGAGGCCCCGCAAAGCATTAGAAATGATACTGTGGGCGATATATTAGCTCTCAGCGTTGTGTCTTCGTACATTGCAGGATAGACGATCTAAATTCTCTAGAAAAGGCAAGTTTGTATGAAGGTGAATTTGTTCTTTTCAAATTGTATTTGGACGTCTAGAGGTGAATTTGTAGCCTATGTTTATGTTCAGGGCGGCACGGTGGCGCAGTGGTTAGCGCGGTCACCTCGCAGCAAGAAGGTTCTGGGTTCAAGCACCGGGGTAGTCCAACCTTGGGGATCGTCCGGGGTCGTCCTCTGTGTGGAGTTTGCATGTTCTCCCCGTGTCTGCGTGGGTTTGCTCCGAGGGCTCCGGTTTCCTCCCACAGTCCAAAGACATGTAGGTCAGGTGAATCTCAGCCATACTAAATTGTCTCTAGGTGTGAATGTGTGTGTGGTGGCCCTGTGATGGCCTGGCGGCCTGCCCAGGGTGTCTCCCCACCTGCCGCCCAATGACTGCTGGGATAGGCTCCAGCATCCCTGCGACCCGGGGGGCAGGATAAGCGGTTTAGATAATGGGTAGATGGGTGGATCCAACAGTGTTCCGTGGGACATCCAAACAACAGCTTATATATATATAGAGAGAGAGAGAGAGAGAGAGATCTATAGATAGATAGATAGCTTTTGTTTTTTTCCCATGAACCGTCAATCGTGTTGATAAAAGTGCTCAACAAATGAGGAGTGGAGCGGATATTTAAATATATATATATATATATATTTAAATATATATTTAAATATATATATATATATATATATATATATATTTACTTTACACAGTTCCACCAGTTAAGACCTACTTAAAGGTCTCTTTGTGTTTTCTCAGTCCATGATCCGGGGTCAGTGAAGGCTGCAACGTGTCTGGCAATCCAGAGAAATCGTAAAACACAATTATATGTGTAATTAAATGATGAGTTCTGTAGCCCGAGAACAAGGGTCCCTGTTGAACTCGCAGGGCCAGTGAATTATTTTTAGTCAACCTAAATACGGTTCTGTAGGCCTCATCTCCGCTCCGAAACCATCAGGGCAAAGAGGGTCGAGATTAAGTGTCTGTCTCTCAGCTACCGAAATAACCTGCGATGGATATTTTGTCAATATCTATGGAAACGGAGCACACTAACCCCTTCTGTTGAATGAAAAATAAAGATCTGCAAAGGTTATGAAAGGACACGCAACACAGAGCAGATAGTGATCAGCGCCATCCTGCTCCAAGCTGCTGACAGTACGACATCCTTGGAGCGCAAGCTTTGCTAATAGTAACGGGACAAAATAATATACCTCGGCATACAGAAATAGCTCTGTTTCTGTTCCCAGTATAGTGTTATCTCATTTGATGTGTGTATGGGTCACACACAAAAAAACCCAAACTTACTGGCAAACAAAGCAGTGGGTCCAAGTTTTTCTCTTTCCAGGTGGGCACAACATAGAGGTCCACATTGTGAACCTCTTTTCCCTTATGGCGGGAGCATTACAAATTATTATTATTATTTATTTTTCTTTTTTCTTTCACGGAGTTGTTCCTTATCTGATGTGAGGGTCTGAGGACAGGAAGTTGTGTTGCTTGTAAAGCCCCTTGAGGCAAAATTTGTGATTTGTGATATTGGGCTATACAAATGAAATTGACTAACTGGATATTGTTTTGTATCCCTTTCCCGCCTTCTGCATTTTAATCACTCTGTCTCTTACTTCAGTGTTCTGCTGCGTTGTCTTCATGTTCTGATAGGGTTCACGCCCGGCTGATGAACTTTACACAGAGTGCTTTTCATACCCATAAACCAGACCGTTTCTTTAACATCTTACAGGTGCACACTAATTACATCCAGTTGTGTTTACCTGCATTTGTTTTGGGAATAATTTGTCATTTGTGTAAAACTTAGTTTTTAGTTTTTGATTTATTAATAAAAAGTCAGCAAAACGTAGCTTGTTTTTGGCTTTGGGAACACGCTGTTAGAGCTTATATTAGAGCTTATGGCTTCACAAAAATAATATTGTGCAGGAACAGATGTGTATCTTTTATAAAGTTAGTGGCGACTGTCAAGGGGGCTGAATACTTTTGCAAGGCACTGTAAGGGAGTTTTTCTGTCCCCTGGGTAGATTTTCAAGAATTAAAAAAAAATTTTTTGAAAAAAACAATTATTGTATTTGTTAGAGTTAGGTTGTGTTAGCTATGAAAAAGATTTGTGTCTCAATGATGACATTTTAATACTTTTTCAGTATGTTGAAAATTCAGATGTGCCAGAATTTCACTGTTTTTGAGCTTGTCCCCAACCCAGACTTTTCAACTTCCCCTCTATAATAAAGTAGTAAAAATGGTTAAATTCATTAAAGCTTTACTTTGCATTTTCTCATAATAATTTCAAAAGACACATTTCAAAAGATGTATTAATTTGGTTTATATATGTGTGCAATTTGCACATTTTTTGCAGTTAATATCACTGTCCCTCATCCATCTGTCATTACCATCACACCCAACATTTTAGAGCAACAACGTTTTCTCCAACGACAACAATGTGGTTGCCATGGAAACGGGAAGTGCCAGAGGCACATGAGCAGTCATGGCAGAAGCGTGACTTTTTCATGTCCACAAATGGAAGTAATGTGAAGATGTTTATGTCCTGATCTGACAGGATGGTTATTACAAGTCGTTACCAAACAAGTTACTAACTGAGTATTTTAGTTCAGAAATAAGACATTTCACTTTATTCACATATATTCATGGTACATTGCATGCTAGCTAACAAGTTAGCTTAGCAAGTCTAAGACTTAGCCAACTTTTTCTCCAAAAAGTGAAAATGGTCATTACCATCACATTTTAATGTTACAACTTTGAAAAAAGCATCATAATATCAAACTTATTTTGTAGGACGATCAAAGCTATGCTAAGATAGGTGTTCCACACCACTTAATAGAGCTTTTGAAAAAGAAGACACATTTTTTTAAAGAAATTTATTTTTTAATTTCTTTCAAAATTTCAAAAGCCAAAAGTGCCCCAAATTGAAGAATCACCTATATATATATATATATATATATATATATATATATATATAATTTTTCTCCTTATTTGTTGAGCACTTTCCCTACCATTGAGTGTTCCTTTTAACAAAGTTAGATAGATAGATAGATAGATAGATAGATAGATAGATAGATAGATAGATAGATAGATAGATAGATAGATAGATGTAGCAAAAAAATAGCCAACTTAAAAATAGCCAAGATATAGCCAACTTGGCTGCTGATGAATGTGTGACGCACGAAACAGGCTTGTACTGCTATTTATTAAAGTTTTTTTTTCCTACAGCTATCTTAATATTCCGCTCATCGTTTGTTGCACACTTTTATCAGCACGACTGATGGTTTCCAAAAATAAAAAATACTATATATATGTGTGTGTGTGTGTGTGTGTGTGTGTTAGGGTTAACATATATATTGTGGCGAAGTATGCTGGTATCGATTTTCAAGAATAAGGGTGATGTGCACAGCTGTAGTAATTACAGAGGTATAAGGATGCTCAGCCACAGCATGAAAATATGGGAAAGAGAAGTGGAAGCTAGGTTTAAGAGGAGAGGTGATGATTAGTGAGCAGCAGTATGGTTTCATGCCACTAAAGAGCACTACAGATGCGATGTTTGCTTTGAGAATGTCAATGGAGAAATATAGAGGTCAGAAATAGTTACACTGTGTCTTTGTGGATTTAGAGAAAGCATATGACAGAGTTCCCGAGAGACAAGGTGTGGTATTGTATGTAAATATTTTTTTAAATCTCCCTCTCACCCTTCTTTGGGTGGTGTGTCTTCTTTGAGCTCGGGTGCTCTACCAGAAGCCTGGGAGTTTGAGGGTTCTGCGCAGCATCTTAGCTGTCCCTAGAACTGCACTCTTCTGGACAGAGACCTCCGATCTTGTTCCCAGAATCTGCTGGAGCCACTCTCCCAGTTTGGGGGTCACAGCCCCTAGTGCTCCTCTTACCACTGGGACTACTGTGGATTTCACCTTCCACATCTGATTTAGTTCTTCCTTCTGCCCTTGGTATTTCTCTAGCTTCTCGTGCTCTTCCTTCCTTATGTTGCCGTCCCTTGGGATTGCTACATTGATCACTACTTTTGTCTTCTGTTCTTTGTCAACCACCACAATGTCTAGTTGGTTAGCCAGCACCTGCTTGTCAATCTGGAACTTGAAGTCCCACAAGATTTTAGCTCTGTCATTCTCAACCACTTTTGGCAGTGTCTCCCATTTGGACTTGGGGACTTCCAGTCTGTATTCAGTACAGATATTCCTTTACAATATCCCAGCCACTTGGTTATGCCTTCCAGTGTACACTTTCCCAGCTAGCAATTTGTACCATGCTACTTAGTGCTGGGCTGTCTCAGGCATGTAGTTGCACATCCTCCATCTTGGGTTTTGTCTGGTGTGGTAGACCCCTGCCTCAACCGATCTGGTGCTGAGTGCCAGTTTTTGTGCTGCTATAATCAGAGCCTCTGTGTTGTCCTTCAGTGCAGCCTTTTCGAGCTGCTGGTAGGATTTCTCTATCAGCCACATCTTCTATCTGTCGATGGTACATCCCATGGTGGGGCTTAGTCTTCCATGATACCGCCTCTTCTTCTTCCTCCCCACTCTATCTTCTGCTGCCTGAGGTACTCACTCAGCAGTCCGCCCTGGGGGGGGGGGGGGTCTTTCTGATGTACTTATGGATGTTCCTCGTTTCATCCTGGATAGTGGCTCTGACATTCACTAACCCTCAGCCCCCGTCTTTTTGCTTAACGTACAGTCTCAGGCTGCTGGACTTTGGGTGTAACCCTCCATGCATTATGAAGAGTTTCTGTGCCCTGATATCTGTGGCCTTTACCTCCTCCTTTGGCCAGCTTATTATTCCAGCTGGGTACCTGATGACTGGTAGAGCATATGTGTTGATGGCTTTGATCTTATTCTTCTCATTGAGCTGGCTCCTCAGGACCTGCCTCACTCTCTGGAGGTATTAGGCTGTAGCTGACCTCCTGCTGCATCCTCATGGTTTCCATTTGCCTGTGGAATACCCAGGTACTTGTAACTGTCCTGTATGTCTGTTATCCTGCCATCTGGTAATTCAACCCCTTCAGTCTTTTTGCCACCATTCGAACGCACTTGTCCAGTCGGAATGACATCGTGATGTTGTCTCTGTAGATCCTAATGAGGTGGATCAGGGAGTTAATGTCTCACTCATTCCTGGCATACAGCTTGATGTCATCTATGTATAGGAGGTGGCTGATGGTACCTCTACTACTGAACCTGTATCCATATCCACTCTTTGTGATAATCCGACTGAGGGGGTTCAGGCCTATGCAGAACAGCAGTGGGGGTAGTCAATCAATTCCACCCATTTCGAATCAAGCTTCTCCCCTTGCACCCTCAGTATAAACGTGAATCTTTCCATATTATATATTTCCTCTACCGCACTCAACCACTGTTCTTTAGTAGGTGGATCACTCTTATACCATGCTCTTGTTATAGCTTTCCTACTAGTGACAAGCAAGATTTTGACTAGGTACATATCACTACCTTGTACGTTTTCCTCCATCAGATTCCCCAAGTATAATACTAATCCAGTCATAGGCACTTCATAACCCAAAATCGTCTTCAGAGCCCCACATATTTCTTCCCAGTACTCTTTCAACTTGGGGCACTTCCAAAATATGTGAGAATGGTCAGCCCCAACCTGGCCACACTGTCTCCAGCAATCATTATGTTCTGGTGCATACCTCCCCTTCACTTTTGGTGTTATGAAGTACCTGATGACATTTTTACAACCAAACTCCCTCCACAACCTTGAAGCAGTGGCTGAGTGCTGAATCCTACATACATTTTCCCACTCCGCCTCGGTCATCTCCAGCTCCAATTCTCTATCCCACTTAACCTTTATATATTTAGTTGAGTTACCTCTGTTCTCAAGCAGTGCTTGGTATAAAGCTGAAATGGCCCTCACTTTCTTCCCTTTATATGCATTAGCCACCAATCGAATCAGCGGGTTCTGTTCTACAGATTTGTCTATTTTTATTTCCTCGGCATAATAATCTTTCACCTGAATATACCTATAATAGTCTCCAGCACCCAAATCAAACTTGTCCTTAAGACATTGAAAACTTTGTATCTCCCCTTTATCCATTATAGTACATATTGCCGTGATGCCCCTATACTCCCGTCTTTTGAAACTCCAATCATCTTTCCCTGGTTGAAATCTACTGTCATGAGCTAAGAACCTTGGTTTCTTTTTCCAGTTTGTATCTCTTAATCACAGCGTTCCAAATGTCTAGAGTGAATTTAGTGATCGTGTCCAATAATTTCCCCTGTGTCCTAAAAAGTTCCCTGTCCCCTAACAATGTCTGAATCTGAAAGCCCTCCCTCCCTGCTAGCCCTCCCGTTTCTATGTATCTCCATCTGGCTTCATAATTTGAATCACACCAGCATAACACTGCCCTGAGCTGGGCTGCATAATAATAATCCTCGAGATTAGGCACTGCCATTCCCCCTTTCTCTTTGGGCAAAGCATCTCCAGGATTATGGTTGCAGTGGCATATACAAGCTCGCTGGTCTCTGGGTTAGGGTTAGGTCAAGTTGCAGTTGAGATATTGCATAAGGCTGTGTTCACATCTTGCAAGCAGGCTTTGTGATTGTACTTTGTCACTGAGTCATGAAAGTTGAGCCCAGGGGTTGACTGTCTTTAGTTTAGCCATGATTCTTATTTGAACCCCATTAGCTTCAGCTGTCATGGCTGGTAGGATACTTTCAGCTGGCCGGAGTCTGTCCTCATTTATCTCCTGCCAACTGGGTGGCGAGTCGGGGTGATGAATTCCATAATCATGCTGTTGGAGCCTCTCCATCTCAAGTTTTGCCAGTAGCTTCTTTCTACTGAAGTTCGAGCATTGAGCCACTATCTGCTTCTGAGTCAGTATGGAAGTAGGTCTCCTACTGGTCCACAATTCCCACAAATGTTTCATAGAGCCCTTCTCCTGAGGTCTGCTGTTATAGTAGCAATCCATCAATTTCAGGTTCTTGGCCCTTGTCCATGAATGTCTTTTTCCAGTTGCCCATTTCTCATCGGGTTGACCTGGTTGCCAACACCTGACACGGATCTTGTTAACCCGGTGACATCTGAGCTGGTATGACTCTATTAGTGTTACTGTCACTCATGTCTGAGGTAGTTGGCTTGTATGGCATTAAGACTGTAAACCACAAACTCTTACTGGATGTATATATATATAGATAGATAGATAGATAGATAGATAGATAGATAGATAGATAGATAGATAGATAGATAGATATAGATATATAGACAGATAGATATACACTCACCGGCCACTTTATTAGGCACACCTGTCCAACTGCTCGGTAATGCAAATTTCTAATCAGCCAATCACATGGCAGCAACTCAATGCATTTAGGCATGTAGACATGGTCAAGACGATCTGCTGCAGTTCAAACCGAGCATCAGAATGGGGAAGAAAGGTGATTTAAGTGACTTTGAACGTGGCATGGTTGTTGGTGCCAGACGGGCTGGTCTGAGTATTTCAGAAACTGCTGATCTACTGGGATTTTCATGCACAACCATCTCTAGGGTTTACAGAGAATGGTCCGAAAAAGAGAAAATATCCAGTGAGCGGCAGTTCTGTGGGCGAAAATGCCTTGTTGATGCCAGAGGTCAGAGGAGAATGGCCAGACTGGTTCGAGCTGATAGAAAGGCAACAGTAACTCAAATAACCACTCATTACAACCGAGGTATGCAGAAGAGCATCTCTGAACGCACAACACGTCGAACCTTGAGGCAGATGGGCTACAGCAGCAGAAGACCACACCGGGTGCCACTCCTGTCAGCTAAGAACAGGAAACTGAGGCTACAATTCGCACAGGCTCACCAAAATTGGACAATAGAAGATTGGAAAAACGTTGTCTGGTCTGATGAGTCTCGATTTCTGCTGCGACATTCGGATGGTAGGGTCAGAATTTGGCGTCAACAACATGAAAGCATGGATCCATCCTGCCTTGTATCAACAGTTCAGGCTGGTGGTGGTGGTGTAATGGTGTGGGGGATATTTTCTTGGCACACTTTGGGCCCCTTAGTACCAATTGAGCATTGTGTCAACGCCACAGCCTACCTGAGTATTGTTGCTGACCATGTCCATCCCTTTATGACCACAGTGTTCCCATCTTCTGATGGCTACTTCCAGCAGGATAACGCGCCATGTCATAAAGCTCGAATCATCTCAGACTGGTTTCTTGAACATGACAATGAGTTCACTGTACTCAAATGGCCTCCACAGTCACCAGATCTCAATCCAATAGAGCACCTTTGGGATGTGGTGGACCGGGAGATTCGCATCATGGATGTGCAGCCGACAAATCTGCAGCAACTGCGTGATGCTATCATGTCAATATGGACCAAACTCTCTGACGAATGTTTCCAGTACCTTGTTGAATCTATGCCATGAAGGATTAAGGCAGTTCTGAAGGCAAAAGGGGGTCCAACCCGGTACTAGCAAGGTGTGCCTAATAAAGTGGCCAGTGAGTGTAGCTATATATATAGATATAGATATAGATATACACATATAGCTATATATATAGATATAGATATATACACATATAGATGTAGCTATAGATATACTAAATAACTTCGTAAAAAGAAACACTCAATGATAGGAAAGTGCTCAACAAATAAAGAGCAAAAGAATTTACTTGAATCATTGGATATATATATATGTGTGTGTGTGTGTGTGTGTGTGTGTATGTGTACATGCTTTGGTTGTTGCATGTTGGTAACAGTCCATGTGGGGAGCGAAAGAGGTGGAACGCATTGTCTGGACCTAAAACACCTACAAAAAGTATTGGTTTGTGTATTTTTTGGAGTAACATTTGACTCATGTCAACTACTTGTGAAATAGTACGGTCGTAGACATCGTCTCTCAACTCCAACTCCATTCTCACGTCTGAAGTTGCTAATTGGAATATAAACAATGATGGGTGCATGGTAGAGAAGTCTTCATTGGTAACGGAAGCCAGCAGCTACACTGGAAGCCCTGAAATATTGGCCGTTGTCCCTTAAGTGATTGGTGGTACTATAATCCGACTATAATCCAACATTTCCGAGTGTCAATATGACCTGAGTCTGACCGGGAAGATCGGAACTCATGTGAACAGCAAATCACCTTCGCAATGAATGATTGCACCACTGCTTCATTCATGTTTTGTTTTGTCGGTCTTGAAATTATGACACTTTTGTTGTTGATGCTTTACGGTAAGTCTCAGTTGCACTTGCAGTTGGTGATGGCGGACATGTGGTGGATAAACAGTAGTCCCATCTAAATCATGAAGTAGCTGTTTGGATTAAAAATAAGCCATGTCATATTTGAACCAAAACAACTTATCAGATTGTGTTGTTTAATTTAAATGTGAATACTCAGATTACTCAAGAGATCTTTTTTTAATTACAGGGTATAATTAAGCATGCTAGCTAGCTATAGTAATTATTTGGCAGTATGTGGAGTTAGTCAACATGTTAATTTGCACCGCTGATAAACTCACCTGAGAATTGGTGCAAGGTGCTGTCACCTCTTTTCTCTCCCCTCTCTTTCCTTTCTCTCTTTTCATCTTTGAAAGTCTCGTTTCATTTTGTTTTAGAAGGAAACATGATGCCACACCATGTGTGTGTACGTATGTGTGTGTGTGTGTGTGTGTGTGTGTACGTATGTGTGATGTGTGTGTGTGTGTGTGTGTGTGTGTGTCGGCCCTGTGATGGCCTGGCGGCCTGTCCAGGGTGTCTCCCCCGCCTACCGCCCAGTGACTGCTGGGATAGGCTCCAGCATCCCCACGACCCTGAGAGCAGGCTAAGCGGTTTGGATAATGAATGGATGGATGTTTACCGTAAACCAACACATACTGATCAGTACTTAAGGTTTGACTCTCATCATCCACTGGAGCACAAACTAGAAGTCATCAGGACGCTGTACCAGCAAGCCGACAACGTCCCCACCGACGCAGCAGCTGGGGAAATGGAGAAATCCCACTTTAAACAGGCCTTGGTTAAGTGTGGTTATCCTAACTGGGCCTTTGTCAAAGCCAGGAAGACACCCAAACAGTGCCCCAGCCGATCGAAGAGAGGAGAAGGACAACAGCTGCCTAAGCGTAAACCAGTGGATTGATTCCTTATGCGGCGGGAGTGTCGGAACAGTTGAGACGTACATTTTCCAAACACCGCGTCTCAGTTGCTTTCAAACCCCAAAACGTGTTATGCCAGAAATTGGTCCACCCCAAGGACTGGGTCCCCCGCCACAAACGGATCAATATAGTGTACACTTTTACAAACCCCAATTCCAATGAAGTTGGGACGTTGTGTAAAATGTAAATAAAAACAGAATACAATGATTTGCAAATCCTTTTCCACCTATGTTCAGTTGAATACACTACAAAGACAAGATGGTTAATGTTCAAACTGATAAACTTTGTTTTTTTACAAATACGCACTCATTTTGAATTTGATGCCTGCAACACGTTCCAAAGAAGCTGGGACAGGGGCGTGTTCACCGCTGTGTTACACCACCTTTCCTTTTAACAACACTCAATAAGCGTTTGGGAACTGAGGGCACTAATTGTTGAAGCTTTGTAGGTGGAATTCTTCCCCATTCTTGCTTGATGTACGACTTCAGTTGCTCAACAGTCCGGGGTCTCCGTTGTCGTATTTTGCGCTTCATAATGCGCCACACATTTTCAATGGGAGACAGGTCTGGACTGCAGGCAGGCCAGTCTCGCGCCCGCACTCTTTTACTACGAAGCCCCGCTGTTGTAACACGTGCAGAATGTGGCTTGGCATTGTCTTGCTGAAATAAGCAGGGACGTCCCTGAAAAAGACGTCTCTTGGATGGCAGCACATGTTGCTCCAGAACCTGTATGTACCTTCCAGCATTAATGGTGCCTTCACAGATGTGCAAGTTACCCATGATGCCATGGGCACTAACACCCCCCCATACCATCACAGATGCTGGCTTTTGAACTTTGCACTGATAACAATCTGGATGGTCCTTTTCCTCTTTAGCCTGGAGGACACGACGTCCGTGATTTCCAAAAACAATTTGAAATGTGGTCTCGTCGGACCACAGCACACTTGTCCACTTGGCGTCAGTCCATCTCAGATGAGCTCGGGCCCAGAGAAGCCGGCGGTGTTTCTGGGTGGTGTTGATATATGGCTTTGGCTTTGCATGGTAGAGTTTTAACTTGCACTTGTAGATGTAGCGGCGAACTGTGTTAACTGACGATGGTTTTCCCAAGTGTTCCTGAGCCCATGTGGTCATATCCTTTACAGAATGATGTCGGTTTTTAATGCAGTGCTGCCTGAGGGGTCGAAGGTCACGGGCATTCAATGTTGGTTTCTCCAGATTCTCAGAATCTCTTGATGATATTATGGACTGTAGATGATGAAATCCCTAAATTCCTTGCAGTTGTACGTTGAGAAACGTTGTTCTTAAACTGTTGGACTATTGGCTCACGCAGTTGTTCACACAGTGGTGAACCTCACCCCATCCTTGCTTGTGAACGACTGAGCCTTTCGGGATGCTCCTTTTATACCCAATCATGACACTCCCCTGTTTCAAACTAACCTGTTCGCCTGTGGAACGTTCCAGACAGGTGTTTTTTGAGCATTCCTCAACTTTCCCAGGCTTTTGTTGCCCCTGTCCCAGCTTCTTTGGAACGTGTTGCGGGCATCAAATTCAAAATGAGTGAACATTTGCAAAAAACAATAAGGTTTATCAGTTTGAACATTGAATATCTTGTCTTTGTAGTGTATTCAATTGAATATAGGTCGAAAAGGATTTGCGAATCATTGTATTCTGTTTTTATTCACGTTTTACACAACATCCCAACTTCATTGGAATTGGGGTTTGTAAGTGCCAGGAGGATTGTCGGTACTTGTACATCAGGGAAACTAAACAGACTCTGGCCAAGAGGATGGCACAACACAGGAGAGCTAACACGCCAGGCCAGGACTCCACAGTACACACCATCTACAGTGTACACCCATCTACAGACCAGTGGCCACTCTTTCAAGGATGAGGATGTGCACATCGTTGATAGGGAGGAACGCTGGTTCGAACAGGGAGTCAACGAGGCCATCTATGTGAAGAGGGAATGACCGTCCCTGAACTGGAGGGTACTAAGAGTACATCTGTCGCCTTCTTACAATGCTGTGACTGCAAACATTCCCAAATCCTCTGTGAATAGTACACATGGCCATTGTACCTCTAGTTAATGCTTGTACCCATATTTGCATATGAGACTGGTCGTTGGTTTTGGTCGTTTATGCAACTGTATTGTTTAGAAGGGTGGGGATACCTAAGAGGTCACTCAGATGAGTGATGAAACGTATCTGTCAATGAACATTGTATCCAAATGAACTGATTCAACCTTCTTTGATTTTTATCAGTAAACATTGTATCCAGATGAACTGATTCAACCTTCTTTGATTTTTATCAGTAAACATTGTATCCAGATGAACTGATTCAACCTTCTTTGATTTTTATCAGTAAACATTGTATCCAGATGAACTGATTCTACCTTTTTTGATTTTTATCAGTAAACATTGTATCCAGATGAACTGATTCAACCTTCTTTGATTTTTATCAGTAAACATTGTATCCAGATGAACTGATTCTACCTTTTTTGATTTTTATCAGTAAACATTGTATCCAGATGAACTGATTCTACCTTCTTTGATTTTTATCAGTAAACATTGTATCCAGATGAACTGATTCAACCTTCTTCGATTTTTATCAATAAACATTGTATCCAAATGAACTGATTCTACCTTCTTTGATTTTTATCAGTAAACATTATATCCAGATGAACTGATTCTACCTTCTTTGATTTTTATCAGTAAACATTGTATCCAGATGAACTGATTCAACCTTCTTCGATTTTTATCAATAAACATTGTATCCAAATGAACTGATTCTACCTTCTTTGATTTTTATAAGTAAACAGTGTATCCAGATGAACTGATTCTACTTTCTTTGATTTTTATCAGTAAACATTGTATCCAGATGAACTGATTCAACCTTCTTCGATTTTTATCAATAAACATTGTATCCAAATGAACTGATTCTACCTTCTTTGATTTTTATCAGTAAACAGTGTATCCAGATGAACTGATTCTTTCTTTGATTTTTATCAGTAAACATTGTATCCAGATGAACTGATTCAACCTTTTGATTTTTTTATATATCTTATAAATCCATTATAATTCTGTCATTCTCTTTGAGTGTTATATTCTGTAAACTGTGTTCTCTCCTGTACACACAACATCCATTCCCTGGGGTTTCTTCCTATTTTCTCCCTGTTAAATGGGGTTTTCTTTAGGGAGTTGTTCCTCATCAGATGCAAGGGTGTAAGAACAGGATGTTTTATTGCTGTAAAACCACGAGATCAATTTGTAAATGAGTTTATATCGAGCTATGCAAATAAAATGGACTTGATATGAAAATGACAGGTTTCCTGTCTCTATCGGCAGCGACAGTCCTCCGACTCGCTTCAGCAAAAGGTTGTACGTCTCCTGAAATCCTCTACAAAACCCCCTTCACCCTATGAAAAGAAGGCATATCCAGCCAACGGGCTGTTTTCCCTTCCAGTTTCATAAGAGATATGGTATTTCACCTTTGACCTAGACACTCATATCTGGGGTTCTTTTTTTCTTTTTTACATTGCTTCATAAGCGTGTCAGTGTGCGCGCTCATTCATGAGCACATGTATTTTTACATTTGGGGCCGAACAAGAAAGTTCCTGTTGTGTTTATTTTTTTTGTCACAAGTTCTTCAACAATTACAGCTGTTATGTAAACTCTGAATGGCACACTCTCTTTTTATTAATTGGTTCAGAGTCGGTCTTCACGGTGATTTGGTCATTTTCATAGGTGGTCTCCTAGAAGGTCAAAACCAAAGGGAGACCAACACATTTCACACTCCTCGCTCCTCCCACCCGTAAAAGGTTATTTAGTCGTTTACAATCTAATATCTTGACAAGACCGATTAAGACAAGCTCAGCCGCCAAAAGTACCGTAATCCATTCTCACAATTTATAACATCCTTCCTGTGCTCTCTTGGCGGTGGATCTGGCTAACAGGCAGCGGCAGCACTGACCCCCACTTGACTGCCTTGCTAGTCAAGTTCCAACTTGCGCCTCTCATGTTCCTCCGCACCCTAAGTGACGGTGGCCCGCCCTGCCCTTTTCACTTCATGACTGATGGGTGAGGCTCTCCCACAACTGGGCACCCTGTGCTCCACAAGCCTTCCTCTGTCATGTACATCCCAGTACACATGACAGCCAGGGTGAAAACAGCCCTTTGAAGAGACCAATGAGTGAGCTTTGTGACAAGTCTGCGGGGCTGGCGGTTTCAGCTTGGGAATCTGATTCATGCGCGTTTTGCTCTTCAAACTGTGAGGGCCATTGCAGTCTATGGCGGAAGGATGAAGCGTTTAACTACATAAAAGGAGCAACTGTTTTCAGCATCGGGTCGGCGTTGGTGCAGCTTCTGAGAAAGAGATTCTTATCAGTGTTCACCCAATCTCGGCGGCTGGTTATCACAGTAAATTTAGCGGTGTCTGACTTAAAAAAGATAAAAGATCTTCATTATGGTAACATGAGATGCACTAAAGAAGAAAAAAAAAAGAGAGAATTCAGTGGCTTTCTTTGACATTCCTTGGAAAAGGGCGTCTGACATGAAACTGATGAAACTGCCCTCCCACCACCACCACCCCACATCCATCTTCAAAGAATAAAAACGGAGCAGATTTTTGTGGAGGCGAAGGCTGCTTACAACTGTAGGTTTGTAAAACCTCCATCAGACTCCCACTGCAATCCCCAGGTCGTAAAGGTCTGGTAGTTTGAGAGGCAGAGAAACGGGCGTCCTCGTTTTACTCTTTATTATCAGTGTTAATATCACATTACTTTATAACACACTAGTTTTCCTGCATTAGATATAAGAATTCAATGTGATTCAGAAAGCATTACACAAAGACACTAAGCCCATATATGTGAGGTACTTCAAAGCAAAAATCAGTGAAAACAGCGCTTTGTTTTGAACACAATGTTTCCATCCATGACTACACACAGTCTACAGTTACGATTAATGCCCCTTTTCAAACCTTGGTGACTCAAGATAAATATCAAACCTCCTTCGAGATGAGGGTCAAGTCGAGGAGTCTACCAGAGCAATACACACAGAGTTTAAACGGCTCCTAGGCAGGTTGGCCGTGCCATGCAAAGAGCACTTTATCATCAGATTAACAGGTGGGTGGTGTCCACACCTCGGCCAACCACCATAGTTACGGCTAAGAGCGTTCACCAGGTGCCTAGTTTGTGGAGGAAAAAAAAAACTGGCAGCCAAACTCTCCATCTATGACTCTGGCCTGATTACCGCCCCTCATCCTTCATCGCCCCAGTCTTCCTCTTTCCTTCCGCCGGTGCTCGGGGCCAGCTCACTCCTCCCCGGGAGAGGACATCTTGAGGAGGCTGTCCTTGTTGAACCGGAAGAGCCTCCAGCCCTCCTCCTGAGAGAGGTCGTCGGCGCCGCGCCGCTTGTAGAAGTCGATGGACTCCTTGTTGTTCTCCGCCACGATGAAGTGCATGCTACTGCAGCGGGTCTTCATCGCCAACTAGAAATAATGTGTGGGGTGGGAGGGCAGAGAGAAAAGCAACACGTTACCCTCACGTGGGGGACCATGGAACAGACATGACCTAGACAGATGTGATGGCAATCGCACAGCATTTATCCTCAAGCCAGCAAAGTAGCTTCCTTTGTCTACAGACTCCGACAATCTGATCCCATTCCTCACCACGATGGCTATCACAGAGACCTTCTCTAATTCCAATTTTATTGACTGCCGGCTAAGTTTGCGCACACAATTTTTCTTTGATGGGATGCTCACAATAAAAAGACACAAGAACAGGGGAATGTTCAAAAAGCGAGGGGGGGAAAAAAGTACCCACTATCTGTGGATCAATGGAAATACCTACAAATGTCGAGATAAATAAATATCTACCCAACTCTACAAGTGAGACAACAGGGATTTCTATCAAGGCATTGTTTTAAAATTAGAAAAAAAAAAAAACAAGTTTCCATCAATATCTGGATGATTTTTTCCCCAACCTATGAATATCCAACTATGCAATTATCTAGTTTTGCAATAAAGTGTGGCATTATGGATTATCAATGTACAACAATGAACTGATAAAACCCCTGCCGAGTACGTCTACACTCACATGACTGAGGAGCTTCAAGATCTCAGAACCGATGCCCTTCCCTGTGTGGAGGAGAGAGAGAAAGAAGACAGCAATTGCAAATGAGGAAATGACTAATTAACAAATTAGGCCAGCCGAGTTCAGGCTCAGGAGCCGAGCAGTGGCAAAGGGGTTGAGAGGGGGTTGCGTTTCTCACCTCTGTACTCCTCCATGACGAAGAAGTCTTCCAAGTAGAGCAGCTTGCCGATCCAGGGGTCGTAGGTGAAGTAGTACATGGCAAACCCGATCAACGTTGGAACTGAAGAGAGGCAGATGCAGTCAAATGGTAACTGATCTGATCAGCCTTTAGTGAACCGTTTAAAGCTGAACCCCGCTTCAAACCCACACCAGGTCTCGGGCCTGGTTTTATTTGCGCTGCTGTCCTTTTCTTGTGTAAATTCGTCTCCGTTACTGTGTTAAAACACCTTGTTAATGTCGGTGTGGGGTGGGGGGGGGGAAGACTACAAATGCCTGTGTTAAGTTGCCAGGGATAGGCCATATGTTATGTGACAGTAAATGTGGAATTGAAAGAAGACCAATTTTGTGTGTGTGTGTTGGGGTGGGGTGTGTGTCTTGGGGTGGGTGGGGGTGGGTGTTCTTTGCTCAAACTGTCAAACATAACATCCTTGGCGCCAGCCGGCTTGTTTTTCCAGACTTTCTCTCTCTTTTTTGGGGGGGGACAACGACTGTAAGATTGAGCTCACCTCGCAGAATGGCGGCTGTAAAGCAGAACCAGTGTGTAACTTTACAGGTTCGAGACAGATGTGCGATCACCATTACCAGAGGAAGGAAGGAAGTGGGGTGTGTGTGTGTGTGTGTGTGTGTGGTGGGGGGGGGGGAGCCAGACACGTTCGGCACCTTCGCGAGGCGCAGCGTTTCCAGTGCCAACGTGCACGGCGAGCGGGAGGCCGCACGTACCGTCGTTGCTCTGCTCCCCTTGCCGCTCCGCCACGATGCAGTGGTAAAATGGGTGGTCACCGAATCCGTCCTCCAGGAGATCTGCAACAACAGTTCAAGCAAACACGTTCAGCTAAGCGGCTGACCAGCTGTAAACCTACATGTACAAACAAGAGAAGAAGAATATATATATATATATATAAGCCCTGCTGAAGCTTTACCCTTTTCAGTCAGTTTCACTTGATCCTCCATTTCTTCGTATTTTGCAAGTTCCTATGACGGAGACATGGCTTTTGATTAGTCTACTGGTTCGGATGGTGACGTGTGTCAGCATGTCAGGCATCGGGGAACTGTTGCGTCTAACGCGGAAGTCCGTTTCACGGCGAGGCGGGCAGACTTCCCCCGTCCCATAAAGCTTTTGTCTTTAAGCGCGGCCCAGCTCCGGAGGCCCGGGCCGCGCGGGGAATCACGTTGAGGAAGTGAACGCTTCTAGTGCCACGACCCACCGCGCGCCGATGGCGTGACAACGCTCGGACATCCTCCTCGAATACCTCGGCGGCCTCGTCATCGCCTATAGACAATAACCGTAACAGTAACGACAATGTTTCCATCTCGGCTTTAGCCCCGAGTGTGAACGTCGGCCCCGATGTGAACAACGAGATGTAAAGTTCATATAGAGGACAAAAGCTGCGTGACCTCGTTACGTCTTGTTCAAACGTGACTCCGCGAGACACACGAACGCGTTCCGGCGCGCGGATCCTCCTCTGGCGGCGAGCCCAACCTCAATATGCGAGCCCTAATGGAGGGGTATGTGCGCGTGCGTGTGTGTGTGGCCGGGTCGGGTCGGGTCGGGGGGAGGTGACCGAGGCCTACCTTTATGAGGCGCAGTATGTCAGACACATCCTTGGGTTCGGCTTTCCGTAAGTTAAACGTGTCCATTTTCTTCTTTTACTCTTTTTTCCTTTTCTCACGAGACCTCTGTATGTGAAGTGAAGCAGGAGATACTTCTTCATTCGCCTCGAGGGGGCTTACCCTCCGCAGTCAGCCTGAGATCCCGACGTGTTTGTTGGGAGAAGTGCATGCAGCAAGAGGGCCCCGGTGGGTCACTGTCAGCTGGACTAACGCGTCCTTTGTTTATCCCGTCGCTTTTATACGGCCCCCGACGCGCCAGGGGAGGGGGCGGGCACGCTCGCCGAACGGCCCCGGCTTCTGACCAATGAGGAGGAAGGAGCGATGAGCGTCACCCGCCTTCTCCGCTTTCATTTCCGTCACGTGACGATTGTTGTTGTTGGCGTCCGACGTAGACGGCCACGTTCGCAGAGTCTGGTACTGCACCGCTGGCTCGAGTCCAGGGCCCTTAAAACGTTCCTCCTTCTCGGCCTACTTTTAATCCTTACATGGTCTCTGGTGGCACAAGTCAGCTAACACTGACTATTATTGTGCCATTATTGTTGTCGGTGTCTAACGCTGTGGCCTTTCT
Organism: Lampris incognitus; assembly: GCF_029633865.1. Lineage (NCBI taxonomy): Eukaryota > Metazoa > Chordata > Actinopteri > Lampriformes > Lampridae > Lampris > Lampris incognitus. The sequence continues at coordinate 8,371,529 of NC_079229.1, forward strand.
ACCTGCCGTTGGTATTTTGGGGCTTTTATGACGACATCATATAAGGAGGCATGATTGGCGGAATTCGGAGCGGTAGAAAAAATGCTTAAGGAGTTGCAAATTTGTGGACCCCCCCCCCCCCCACCACCATCCCACAAACAAAACACAACAGCTACACCTTCTCATATTCTTCCCTGCATATGCGCTAATCCTATTCTACTGTAAACTACTAATAAGACGTAACCGGTTATTTTCTTGCCCGGTACGGGATTCGATACTGCGTCACAAGGCGACATCACTAACCGCTCGGCTAAGGGGTCAGACCCGTTAGCAAGGGGCTAACGTGTCTTTATTAGTAGTTTACAGTCGTCACCCTCTCCCGGAAGCGCGCCCTCGCGCTTTGTTATTCCCGCGCTCCGAAGAGACTCCTGAGGATCTGCACACTTCCGGATCCCACCGCTGCCACCAATGTAACCGGTTATTTTCTTGCCCGGTGCGGGATTCAATACGAGGTGTACTGCACCACAAGGCGACATCACTAACCGCTACCCTTTAGCAAGGGGCTAACGTGTCTTATTAGTAGTTTACACTACGAATCACAAATTGTGAAACTCATATGCTTACATTTTATATAGATGCTGCAAGTGAATATGGCGCCAAAAAAAGTCATTTTTTTGTACATCCACAAATCAGTATGGGAATTCGTGCAGTGAGCTGCTCACCTGTAGGATATTTTCTCACGAGTACATTATTTTTTTTTTCGTAGGTATTTTTCAAGCACAATCGCGTCAGGAACAACTGCTTGAATCTGCCGCTACGAGTCTCAGATGCCGTTTGCAACCGCATATCTTAGTGAAATGTGGCGCAAAAGGGATTTGTGCACCTGTAGAGCCAGGACCGGAGCACTGATCGGAGATCAGTTTTTTTTTTAAGCAGGAGAACAGGCATCGCGTTGATTGGCCGTTGGATCGAACGTCAACGTCGCCGCCATATTGGAACCGGGCAAGACTGACCTGTAAACAAATACAGGTGAATTGGGGAGGTGCGGTTTCTCTGGATAAAATAATTCTGGGGTGAGTTGGAAGGGAACAGAGGAGATGAGGAGGTGATGGGTAGCTATGGAGTCAAGGAGAGAAATGTGGAAGGACAGATTGTGGTGGAGTTTGCGAAAAGGATGGAAACGGCTGTGGTGAACACATATTTCAAGAAGAGGGAGGAACACAGGGTGGCGTACAAGAGCGGAGTAAAGTGCACACAGGTGGACTATATCTTATGCAGGAGGCGCGATCTGAAAGGACTTGGAGACTGCAAGGTGGTGACAGGGGAGAACGTAGCTAGGCAGCATCGGATGGTGGTCTGTAGGATGACTTTGGAGACCAAGAAGAGGAAGAGAGTGAAAGCAGAGCCAAGGATTAAATGGTGGAAGTTGAAGAAGGAAGACTGTTGTGTGGAGTTCAGGCAGGAGTTAAGACAGGTATTGCGTGGTAGTGAAGAGTTGCTTCCCATGTCTCGAGCGGCCCGGCTTCTCGTGCCTCCAGCAGCCCAGCTTCCTGTATCTCCAGTGGTCCAGCTTCCCGTGTCTCCAATGGCCCCACCTCCTCGTGTCTCCAATGGCCCCACCTCCTATGCCTGCTCCCTGCGCGGTCCGGCCACCGATGCCCATACCCCGAGCGGTCCCACCGGCGCCAGCGTCCCGAGCAGTCCCACCTCCGACGCCAGCACCCCAAGCGGTCCTGTGGCTGTCCTGTCCACATCGCTGGCTTCCCAAGCGGCTGTCCTGTCCATGTCACCATTTTCCCAAGCGGCTGTCCTCTCCATGTCACCGGTTTCCCAAGCGGCTGTCCTGTCTACATTGCCGGCCTCCCGGGCGGCTGTCCTGCCCACGTTGCCGGCATCCCGGGCGGCTGCCCTGCCCACGTTGCCGGCCTCCCGAGTGGCTGTCCTGTCTATGTCGCCGTCCTCCCGAGCGGTGGTTACATCGCCGGCCTCCCGAGTGGCTGGTCTGTATGTAACCGGCCTCCCGGGGGGCTGTCCTGTCCATGTCGCCGACCTCCCGAGCAGCTGTCCCATCCACGTCGCTGGCCTCCAGATCATCCGCCTACCCGTCCGCCAGAGCTGTTCCACCCTTCAGTCCTGCTTCCTGGTCACCCTCCAGATTTGGAGGGCGACCAGGAAGCATCCATCAGTCCAGCCCTCAGCCCATCCGCCTGAGATCCCGGCCCCATTCATCCGCTCTCAGACCACTTGGTCCTGAAGCCCTCCCCCAGACCCCCTCCACCCACCCTGCTTGGTGTGCCTGGTCTATTCTTTTGGGACGTCTGGAATCCGTCCCTTGGGAGGGGAGGGGGGGTCCGGTGGTTGTGTTGTTTCCTGTTTTATTTGGAAGGCTCACCGGTTTTGCCTTTTCTGTTCCTGCCCCTGTCTTACTCACCTGCTCCCCATTTCCCAGACTGACTCCCCAGCAGGTAAATATTCCCCCTGGTTGCCCCGGCTCATTTGGCGGATTGTACGTGTACCCATGGCAGCTTATGTTGGCCGGGATGCTTCCTGCCTTCTCGGTTGTTTTTTTTACCTGTCGCTTCAGTTCTGTAAGTACTCTCCTACCTTAAAACCTTGCTTTAGCCCAGCCTGTCTCCGCTGTCTGCATTTGGGTCCTGTCCCTGCCCCCCCCCCCCCCCCCCCCCCGTGACTCTGTCTGTGTGTGTGTGTTTCAGTTAGGTAATTTCCACCAGGAGGAATAACTTGTCGGACTGGTCACCCACCCAATCAATCAATCAAGTTGCATTTTTGCAGAGCTTTTCTAGCTGCAACAGCCACTCAAAGCAGGCAGCACATTTGCCCGGACGGTGTGACATGGGGCCCTAAGAACTTTGTGTCCGTCAATTTACCCCTCACTCCACCAGGCAGCCCACAGCACAACACCACTGTCAACGCCTTTAGTACCTTTGCTGCATTGGTGAGTGTTGCAGTGAGCAATATATAGGTATTTATAAAATGTGTATATGTATATATATATTTTTTTTTTTGAAAATTTAAGCTTCCCCTGTCAGTACACTTGTAGCCCACTTCCTCAAAACGCCCACACAAGCTGGCTGCAAGCTGCCACAACGAGAGAAAGGGCGGCCGGAAGTTATGAATTTCCAGTGGTCTTTGGGGCTACACTGAGCGACAATACCGAGGCGAGTTGCCTGGCAACAAAGTGTCCGACTTGACAGCGAAATTTTTTTTTAATTTTTTTTTTGGCGCGACTGTCAACTTTATGCAAATGAGCAGCGACAGGGTCGAGCGGCAGCCAATCAGAGAGCACGTGTGTTCCTCTTCGTCTGTTACTGTGAAACTTTTTTTAATATATTTTTATTGAACATTGTTCATATTCATGTACAGATTCTTGAAGAAAGTTCATCATAAAACGAACATGGCAAATATACATTCCATCCAAAAATACATAGAGATATCCAAAGTGCCAAAGGGAACAGTATGTAAACATTTCTATACAGTATATCAGGAAGTACATAGAGGTTGAATGTCACATGACAAATATACGGTAATGTATTATGAAAATAAGGGTACAAACAATAATAAATTAGATACACGACATACACTAATTGAAAATAATAAAACATAGTCCATCATACAAGGGGGAATTAACAAGGATATCAGTCTTCTGATTCAGTGGGAAAATGTCTTAACACCTCGTAAATCTTTAGAGCTTTTGTATCGGTCGTTAGTTTTAAAGATTTCAAGTATAATCTAAATTCATTTAAAAAAACAAGAAATTTGGGGGATGACTTAAAGTATCTATTTTTATGAATAAAGAATTTGGCTAAGCAGAGGATTACATTAAAACAGAGTTCATCGTTTGTGTTTTGCAAAATCATGCCAAATGTTATATTGTCTCTAGAAATCCAAGTTGGAAAGGACAAAATCCTTTGCTTTATCCATTTGTGAACGTCAAGCCAGAACACAAGCACCACACCACGTGAGAAAAATACATGGTCCGTAGTTTCTATGTCATTTTCACCAAATGAACATATTGTAACGTGCACGGATAAGAAGACACGCTGGCCGCTTGCTGGCGGGTCTGACCCTTTAGTCTAGCGGTTAGCGATGCCTCCTGCGGTGCGGGCGATACGAGTTCGCGTCCAGGCCGCGGCAGTTCCTGTGGTTGCGTTGTCCCCCGAATTCGCTACATTGATGTCGGAAGTGGGATGGTGAGACCGTAAGGCCATCCGAAGCGCATGCGCCCTGAGGCGTGAAGGAGCTGATATGCTTAAGCGCGGGGACGCGCTTCCCGAAGGAGCGGGGTAGTGTAACGTGCACGGATAAATTGACACGCTGGCTCGCGGGTCTGACTCTTTAATCTAGCGATTAGCGATGCCTCCTGCGGTGCGGGCGATACGAGTTCGCGTCCCGGCCGCGGCAGTTCCTGTGGTTGCGTTGTCCCCCGAATTCGCTACAATATATTATCGTCAAAACCAAACCGTGATCTAAGTAGTTCTTTGGAGGGATATATGTTATTCATAATTTTGAAGTGTGTTTCCTTCGCTTTGGGGGGGATAGGAAATGTTAGATACATTGTTCTCAATTTAATAATTGAATTTTTATCAAATTTGTGTAAAATGTCATTTTTGTTTTGTCTTTCAGGGAATAAGTTTTCAGTGAGACAGTTTCTAATAAAATGATCATCACATTTTTTGTCCAAGATTAAAAACCCTTGAATTGACAGTGGGGCCAATCGTGGCTGTATAGGTTGGTGAGTCATTATATTTGTTATCAGAGATACAAATTCTTTGGGGAGTGCTTTATGTAATTTAGTAAAGTCTGATTTGGAAGGCTTGAAAGTATGTTTTGTCTGGAATTGTTCATAATTTAATAAATTACCACTAGGATCCATTAGATCAACTATTGACCATATATTTTCCTCATGCCCCAATCTTTAAAGAATAAAGACTTGTTCCGATATAATATATATCTATTATTCCAAAGTACAGTGGTGTGGGGTGAAAAGTTGTGTACATATAACATTCTCCAATACAACAGTATCTGTTTATGGAACTCTGATAATGAAACAGGAAGTTTATCAATATTATAGTCAGATCTGAGTAGAAATTTAAATCCTCCAATTTTATTGAATAAGTGATTTGGAATACAATACCAGAAGGAGTTACTATGTTTGATCCAGGATTTTAGCCAATTTATTTTTGAAGTTCAATTAAGGCAATCAAAATCAATAACTTTTAGTCCTCCATCCTTTACTTCTTTAACCATATGGCTTTTCTTTATATAGTGTGGTCTGTTTCGCCAAATGAAATTTAAATTAATCTGATTGATTGATTTGATTAATTTTTTTGGAATGGCGTGAGAATAGGCTGGGTAAATACACCTTGATAAGCATTCCATCTTAGTTAAATAAATTCTGCCAAGAATCGATAGGTCTCTTTGGAGCCAAATGTTTAGCTTTGATTTACATTCCTTTAACGCATTTTCTACATTCAAAGACTGACTTCGTTTTTGGTCTTTTGAAAGGAAAATTCCCAGGTATTTGATTTCTGATTTAATAGGACTATTACAGATTTCTTTTAGTGGGGTGTCATGTACAGCCTATAGTTCACATTTTTTTTAAATTTGGTGTTAATCCTGAAGCTTTAGAGAATTTTTCAACTTTTTCAATAGTTGTTGGAATTTGGTGTCTATCTTTTAAGAAAATTGTCGTGTCATCTGCTAGTTGGCTGATGATAATATCTGTACCTAATACAGTTAGTTGTTTAATGTCATCACAATGTTTGAGGTAAATTGCTAACATTTCTGTAACTAGTATGAATAAATATGGAGAAACCGGACAACCCTGAGGAATCCCTACATTAACCTTAAAACTGGGGGTAGTGCCAGCAGGTAGTATGACACAGCTGGTAATATTCTGATACAGTCCACTGACAAAATTCCTAAAATTAACTCCAAATCCAAAATGTTCAAGTACCAAGATGATAAAGGGATGCTCCACAGAGTCAAACGCTTTATAAAAATCTAAAAACAGGAGAAACCCATCATCTTCAATTTGGTTTCTGTATTCAATAATGTCCATTACCAGCCTTATATTGTTGTGGATTGATCTTCCTTTTAGAAAACCTGATTGTGTTTCTGCAGTAAGATTCGAAATCCCTGTTTGAAGACGAGTAGTGCTTTTACTGACCCTTTAGCCGAGCGGTTAGTGACGTCGCCTTGTGGTGCAGTACACCCCGTATCGAATCCCGCACCGGGCAAGAAAATAACCGGTTACATTGGTGGCAGCGGTGGGATCCGGAAGTGTGCAGATCCTCAGAAGTCTCTTCGGAGCGCGGGAATAACAAAGCGCGAGGGCGCGCTTCCGGGGAGGGTGACGACTGTAAACTACTAATAAGACACGTTAGCCCCTAGCTAACGGGTCTGACCCTTTAGCCGAGCGGTTAGTGATGCCGCCTTGTGGCGCAGTACACTCCGTATCGAATCCCGCACCGGGCAAGAAAATAACCGGTTACAATAGGTTGAACAGGAACATTTTCAGCCATTAGGTTGGATCGCCTGAAATGTTTTGGTTGGAAGTACGTGCATCAGAGTGTAACTATATTACGCAAGATTTGTTCAAAAGTGCCAAAAAAAAGCCTGAAAATCAACATTGCGTGAACATGTATGCTGTGTGTTTTCTCTCCCCCCCCCCCCACTTAGTTTCTACCAGGAGGAAAAACTTGTCAGACTGGTCAGACGTATCCCCCAAGGATGGCTTTCCACAGGACAGCATAGTTTGCCGAGGTGGCGTGAGATGTGGCCTTAAAAACTGGTTCTGTTTGGCCCTCGCTCCAGTCGGCACTTTGATTTGAACTTGATAAGGCAGAAATAAACACGCAAGCCCACAACGCCACACGACTGCGAATGCCTTTAGCACCTTTGCTGCATTGGTGAATGTTGCAGTGAGTAATATATAGCTATTTATACTGTTTAACAGTTAGCCCCTGGGCTAAGGGGGCGGGCCCTTTAGTTAACTGGTTAACGTTGTCGCCTGTGGTGCAGGAGACACGGGTTCGCGTCCCGACTGTGGCGGTTCCCGCGGCTGCCCCCCCCCCCCGAACTCGCTGCATTGGTGTCAGAAGTGGGATGGCGTAGACCGTGAGGCCATCGGAAACGCGTGCGCCCAGAGGCGTGAGGGAGGTGATATGCTGAAGCGCGGGGACACGCTTCCCGAAAGAGGGGGTTAGTGTAACGTGCACAGATAACTACACGTTAGCCCTTGGCTAACGGGTCGGACCCTTTAGTCCTTGGCTAACGGGTCGGACCCTTTAGTGGACTAGTTAACGTTGTCGCCTGTGGTGCAGGAGACACGGGTTCGCGTCTCGGCTGCGGCGGTTCCCGCGCCTGCCCCCCCCCGAATTCGCTGCAATACTTTTTTTTTAATTGATGCATTTCCTGTCAAATTTGTAGGCCACTTCCTCAAAACTACGTTAGCAATGCCACAACCTGGCTGCAAGCGACAGCAACACGGCGACTTGACGACAAAGTCGCCGCCGCCGTGAGCGCAGCATAACCCTGCGCTCACGGCAGCGACCAACAAGAGACAAAGCGGCCGGAAGTAATTGATTTCCAATGAGTCTCTGGACTACACTGAGCGAGATGGCGCGGCGGGCTGCCTGGCAGCAAAATCTCCGCGATTTGGTGACAAAAAAGTTGAGCAATGCTCAACTTTATGCAAATGAGCAGCGACAGAGTCGAGGGACGGCCAACCAGAGGGCATATGTTTTACTCTTTAGCCATGAAACGTTTTCTTACACTTGAGTTCCTATTTTAGCACTTTAGCTCCCATAGCCGAAAACCAGGCCACTGAGGATGCACAAGCCAGTGCATTCTTAGTATCGATCCCAAGCCTGGATAAATGGGGAGGGTTGCGTCAGGAAGGTCATCTGCCGTAAAACCTTGGCCAAATCAAATATGTGGCTCATAACTCCGATTTCCATACTGGATCGGTCGAGGCCCAGGTTACCAAGTCGCAGAAAGGGGAGGGAAAGAAAAACTTGTCAGACTCATCACTTAGTAATGGATTTCCACAGAACATTCTATTATAACGATTTTGGGGGGCACGGCCGGGACGCGAGCTCGTGTATTCCGCACCGCGGGCGACAACGTTCACCAGTCGACTAAGGGGTCCGACCCGTTGCCCAAGCGAGCCTACTTATTCGTGTATGTTACACTACCCCCCTCCTTCGGGATAGGGCGTCCCCGGACGGACCGTCACAGCCAGGAATCCCACTTCTGACAACAATGTAGCGAATTAAGGGGGGCAGCCCGGGAACCGCCACAGCCGGGACGCAAACCCGTATCTCCCGCACCGCGGGCGACAACGTTAACCAGTCGACCAAAGGGTCCGACCTGTTAGCCAAGAGCTACCGAGCCTATTCATCCGTGATCGTTACAATAGTGTAGCGTGCATGGATAAGTAGACACGTTGGTCCGTGATTAACGTGTCGGAGCCCTTTAGTCGACTGGTTAACGTTGTCGCTTGCGGAGTGGGAGACATGGGTTCGCGTCCCGGCTGTGGCGACGGTCTCTCGGATTGCCCCCCGAATTCGCTACAATATGTTGCCGGCGAGGTGTGTGAGTGTTTATCTCTCACTCCGATCGGCACTGTCGTTCATTTGGACCTGATAATGCAAAAACGCAAGCCACGCGCCTGGCCACGACTGTGAATGCTTTCAGTGCCATTGGTGCGTGTTGCAGTGAGTAATATGTGTTGCAATAAGTAATATTTATGTAAACTACTAATAAGACACGTTAGCCCCTAGTTAACGGGTCTGACCCTTTAGCCGAGCGGTTAGTGATGTCGCCTTGTGGTGCAACACACCCCGTGTCGAATCCCGCACCGGGCAAGAAAATAACCGGTTACATTGGTGGCAGCGGTGGGATCCGGAAGTGTGCAGATCCTCAGAAGTCTCTTCGGAGCGCGGGAATAACAAAGCGCCAGGGCGCGCTTCCGGGGAGGGTGACGACTGTAAACCACTAATAAGACACCTTAGTCCCTAGCTAACGGATCTGACCCTTGAGCCAAGCGGTTAGTGACGTCGCCATGTGGTGCAGTACACCCCATATCGAATCCCGCACCGGGCAAGAAAATAACCGGTTACATTTATAATATTCAATAGTATGCATTTCCTGTCAATACGTTTGTAGCCCACTTCCTCAGAACTACGTTAACAATGCCCACAAGCTTTATCGTTTTGGTAAACATGCGCTCTGCTAGTTAGCATACGCTCTGCTAGCTAGCAGTTACAGCAGTAGTTAGCTCTGTTCACTAATGATTTTTCGATTTGTAGTTGAGCTGTGTTTCTCTATAGTACACTGCTGCTTTATATTTTGGTAGGAATTTTGCATTTATGTAGTTATGTGTATAATACTGTCAATATGACTATGTTGATGTTTGTATACTGATTTATTTTCTTATTTCCGTACAAAAGCTTTGCACAAGAGTACGCGCTGCATCCCCTGATCCGCCGACTCACCTGTGAAGTTGCTTTGGATGAAAGCATCAGCCAAATGAACAAGTGTAGATGCAAATAGCCACTATGATTAAAATGCATCATGCAGCCACATTAGTCAGAGTTCTCTTATGAGAGAACTCTTTGGTTTGGCCATTTAAATGCTTCAAAATATGTGTAGTCTTCGATGGTCTTTCAGTTGACATCATGGTTAAGCAAAAATTAACTGTGGTGTGTATTGTCTCACTTTCCGTCAGTTTGAAGGAATCCGATGACGACTGTGTAGTTCAGTGTCTTTATTTCAACGGTGACGGTTACAATCATACAGTGGCCAGCTCCGCAGTAGTGACTCGTCCGAGTGCTAAACATAGACTGACGATTATGTGGTTCCCCTGCGTCCTCATGCGTCATATGGACCAATCAGCCTGCAGCTAACTTAACAGCCAATAGGCAGAGGTGGAAAAACCCGGTCCAGAAAGTAAAAACCCTAACTGTGACTTTACTCCACCCATGTACTAAACCATCAGATTGCACTGACTAGTTTCCCAAATTAGCTGGTTTAATACATGGATGGAGTAAAGACATGGTTAGGGTTTTTACTTTCTAGACCGGGTTTTTCCGCCTCTGCCAATAGGAGCGCTTGTATCACGTCCTTATAGCCAAACGGGCTATTATATTCTAGAGAATATTACATGTATCAACTAAAGGCCATGGGTGACACAGCTTGTTTGATTTAAAAATTTCAAAAACATTTCAGATAAATGCTGAATACATGCTTCAATTCATGCAAGGCTCAAAACAACAAATTCAGTGCATGCTAATCAGGGAAGTAAAGATGCAAACGGGATGGTTTGCACATGCCGATAGCCCCCCACACACACTTCCTTTGCCATCTCAAACACGCGCATCAGACCAGGTGCTTACAACACAATTTGGTGTGTTCATTTTGAATGGTGAAACACTGCATTTGAAACTACGCCTTATTGTTGAAGGTATTGCCTCTAGCCTGCTTAGTTCAAGGCTATTTCCATTATTTTGATAGTCTGGGAATGTCTTTCGCCTATCAGGTCATGTTCCTTTCAGAGTGACTGTCTGCAGATTATAATACGAACATTTACTCCTGCACTGCCCTTCAGAAACTGTTGGTGGTTTTTGTATTTTTCCATCAGCAGAATAACAACAGCACTTCATCAGCTCATAATACAGTCCAACACTTCCTGGCTGTTCTGTTACGGCTCTCTCAGAGACCAGTGTAGCGAAACCCAAAGGCAGACGGACACAGAGTACTGAGAAACCCGAAGGCAATTTTAACGCAGGATAAAATAAACAAAGTGCCACAACATAATAACAGGGGAATCTAAGTTGGGGGAGGGGGGTATGGTGCGGATAGCGGGGTCTGTTTGTGAGATGTGTGCTATATACACGTGTGTGTAGTGAAAGCTGGTGTCTAACTTGCAAACTCTGACCTACGTGTAAAGATGGAAATGTAGAGCCGAAGGAACGGAGAAGACCGTAGGTTCACACTTTAGCCGTGTAGGCAACTTTCTTTAATCAACGGTAAATCATGAATTCTATCCCCAATACGTGTCCACCACAGAAATATGTTTGGCGGGGTGCTGGGACGATGTGCGTGCGCCTGGCTACCAAAGTCCAAATCCGTTGAGCGAAGGGTTGTCCGACGAAGTCCGAGTCCGTGATCCAGAAAGTCAAATCTGAAGGGAGGGGTCCAGGGAGAGAGATTGCTGGAGGGGGTCCGGGGAAACGTGATTGTCGCTGGGGACGAGGAGCGAGGGAGACGCGGGGAGCCGTAGAAGTCGCGGAGGGAGGGTCTTTAGGAAAACAAAAACAGCGAGACGATAAACAGGAACCCAGGAGTTGGACACTGGGAGAGACAAAACGACAGCGTGGGGAAAGACACGAGAAAAGGGCTACTAGGAATCACTGGAATAGGCTTGTCAGAGCTTTTATCGCAGGGTTCAGTACGTCGAAGCACAGAGAGGTGTTCTGGAAACTTCTTGTAGAGGGCTGCCTGATTGCCGCAGGTGTGCCTGATGGATGATGGCAAACACCTGGTGCAGAGCAGCGCTCGTCTCCTCAGAGCGCGAACCGAGCGCTCGGATGTTCCCGGCGCGTCCGAGCTTGATTGGCTCGAACGTGCCAGCAAGGTAGCTCAGGGCGGTGAAACCACAAGAGGACCCCCCTCCCTCCTATGGGAGACACCGGGCGACCATCTGACGGCGTCGGGGGTGGGCCCGATAGAACTCCTCCAGGAGTAGGTAGGATCGGGGCACCCAGCTGCCGCCCTCGGGCCCGTAACCAACCAGTCCACCAGGTACTGGTAATCCCAGCCCTGGCGGTGAACGGTGAGCAGTCGGTTGACGTCCCAGACCAAATCATCACCGTCGAGGACCCTGTGAGGTGGAGGAGCTTGGACAGGGGGAGACAGGGGGATGGAGGCTACCGGTTTGAGGTGAGAGACATGAAACACAGGATGGCTCTTGAGTGAGCTAGGGAGGAGGAGGAGACGTCCCTCAGAGGGGTTGATGATGCGGTCAGTGGTGTAGGGACCGACGTAGCGAGGGGCCACCTTCCAGGAGAGAGTCGGGAGGGGCAGGTCCCGGGCCAACAGCCACACCCTCTGGCCAGGACGATAGGCCAGGGCTGACACTCTCCGCTGGTTGGCGCCGCGCCAGGACCGTTCTGTAGCCCGCAACAGAGCGGCCCGGGTGATCTTCCAGATGCGACACCACTGGCGGAGATGGGCCCTGGTGGATGGAACCGCCACCTCCAACTGCTGACGGGGAAACAGAGGGGGTTGGTAACCGAGGAAACACTCAAAGGGGGACAAACCAGTAGCAGAACTCTCCATGGTATTCAGGGAATACTCCACCCAGGGTGACAAAATTTGTCACCCTTCCCAAGCTCCCCTCTGCGGCTGAGACGGCGCAGACTGCTCAACAATGGTCAAGATAGTATCGTTACCTTGGGACACAGGGAGGCCAGTCACGAAGTCCAAGGCAATGTGTGACCAAGGTCCACCGGGGACAGGACGGGGACGCAGGAGACCCGCCGGCGGGCTATGGGTAGCATTACTGCGGGCACAGGTGGCGCAGGCGGCCATGAACTCTTTCGTGTCTGCCTCCATAGTGGGCCACTATAGCGCCTGTGGATGAAGGCCACCGTCCGGTGGACGCCGGGATGACAAGGGAACCGGCTGGAGTGGACCCGCTGATCTCTCCAGTGATCTGGGAGAGGTCAATGCCAAGCTCTGAATGGAGTTGAGTGAGTTGAGTGCTGTGGTCCTTTACCTCTGCTTCGAGAACTATAGGGTTCTGGATCTTAGGGGCTATAGTTGTCTGAGCAACCGCCTGCCCCTCGGGTTTGCTTTGGCTCATTCTGGCTTCGACGTTCTGTTACGGCTCTCAAATGAAGACCAGAGACCAGTGTAGCGAAACCCAAAGGCAGACGGACACAGAGTACTGAGAAACCCGAAGGCAATTTTAATGCAGGATAAAATAAACAAACTGCCACAACATAATAACAGGGGAATCTTACCTACATGTAATAATGGAAATAAGTTTGGCGGGGTGCTGGGATGATGTGCGTGCACCTGGCTACCAAAATCCAAATCCTTTGAGCGAGGGGTTGTCCGAGGAAGTCCGAGTCCGTGAACCAGGATGTCAAATCCGAAGGGAGGGGTCCAGGGAGAGAGACGCCGAGGGAGATCACTGGAGAGGGTTCGGGGAAACGTGATTGTCGCTGGGGACGAGGAACGAGGGAGATGCGGGGAGCCGTGGAAGTCGCGGAGGGAGGGTCTTGAGGGAAACCAAAACAGCGAGACGATAAACAGGAACACAGGAGTTGGACACGGGGAGAGACAAAACGACAGCGTGGGGAAAGACACGAGAAAAGGGTTACTAGGAATCACTGGAATAGGCTTGTCAGAGCTTTTACCGCAGAGTTCAGTACGAGGAAGCACGGAGAGGCGTTCTGGAAACTTCTTGTAGAGGGCTGCCTGATTGCCGCAGGTGTGCCTGATGGATGATGGCAAACACCTGGTGCAGCGCAGCGCTTGTCTCCTCAGAGCGCTCGGATGTTCCCGGAGCGTCCGAGCTGGAGGAGTGGCTCGAACATACCGGCGAGGCAGCTCAGGGCGGTGAAACCACAACATGTTCTTGGCAGACATGGCTGCGGTTCTGGCAGGTAAATTGTGTAATATTTCTTTAGCATTCATTATCAATGGCACAGTGGGTGAGGAGAATTCATATTTGATGTTTGCTTACTTTTAATCTTTCACTATGTATGACCTCACATTGCTTAAATGGATGCTTGAAGTCCACGTGTAACAGAACAAAGGTAGTCTTATAAAGTGTCTTCTCCAGGTGCACAAATAAGGGCCCATTGCTAATTGTTGGCTGTATGGGAGACTCACTGAGTGGAGCAAGTGTGTACACCATAATTTCAGAAGTGGCCTCGGTGGACAAGAGCTGGGAGACATGATAAGGAGGGGAAGAACAGACAACTGTCCTATAAGAGAGACTGTACTGTATTGATCGGGGGGGGGGGCATTCAAGCACCCGGGCTTGGGTGCATCTGTTCATGAACATATACTAAATCGTGTGACAATACTGTAAGAGATTTTTCTCTCGTTCCTCATTTCTGTTAGGGTGGAATTAAATAATTGCCACGACAGTTTGGGGGCTCGCCCGGGAGCCTAACTCTGACCCACTCTGCGCAGAATCTGGCCTGCCAGTCTGGTGAAGGGATTGAAAAATCGCCTAAGACCCAGGAAGTCTCCCCTGAGGATAGCTCGTAGTCGACTCCTGGGGTTGAGAAGAGAGTTGTGCGATTGTGGGGGGAGGAATTGTATGATACAGCTTTTTATTATTATTTATTTAAAGGAGGATACAGTATTGAAGACTATGGTGAAGACGCCTGAAGGTAATGACATTCACTTAGGGGTGACGACCCGTTGGCAAAGGAAATAATGAATAATTTCCATTGAATATTTGGTACAGGACATTTCCGGGTAAGGGAGTGACTGCAGGATAGCAGTGTGGGAACAAATCAAAAACAAACCTTTGACTGACAAGTCTTGTTTGACAAGATGTGCAAAAATTATGTGTGAAGGACATGGTGATGACTCCTGTAAACAGCTGTCAATGTGGGAAAGAAATTTGGATTTCCTGAAACTGGCAGTTTTAGTGTAAATCAGTTACAACAATTGCAGGATGATATGGAGAAATATGAGAAGAAGAAAGGTAAAGGTAAAATGGATTGGAGGGCGTTAATGGTGTGGAAAGCGGAGGCTGAGAAAAGTAACAGGCAAAAGAATAGTGAGAAGCGATATAAAGGGTGAGGGGGGGGACAATTAATCACTGTCCTCAGCTTTCACAGAAGGACCTGGATCTCCTCCCCGTCTCAGCCGCTCATCAGAGACCCCTAGATCAGCAGCATCCTGCCGCAGACCGACGGCAGCCTGCCCGTCTATATCCAGAGGCCTGAGAACAGCTGACTGCAGCAGCAGAGCCCGTCCCACGGAGCCCAGCGACCACCCCACCTATAAAGGTCTGTAGACAGCAGCCTGGAGAGACTGTGTCTGACCTTTTAGTCAAATTGACTAAAGTTTTCGGGGAAAACAGCAGTCTAGCACCTCCAGCGCCGCCTAATGATCAAAATGACTCCCCATGTGAACAACAGCTTAAGACCTGTTTTTTTTTTTGGACGGCATGGATGAAGAAATCAGCTGTCAGGTGCACAAACACTGTGTGGGCTGGCAAAGAGGACGTTTAGCTGCTGTTCAAGAACATGCCATCCATGTTGAGGACCATATGAAACTCGAAGAGATAAAAGCACAACGAGCCAAAGCCCGGTTGACTGATAAACTTCAAATGGCGCAGCTGGCAGTTCCAGACTCAGCAGAGCCCCAGCAGGGGCGGAGGGGGAAGCAGAGGGCAGGGCGGTCCCCCTCGGTGCAGAGGTCGAGCTCCGCGTAGAGGACCCCCGCATAGCGTGCCCTCGAGACGAGGGGTGTTGGAACTGTGGGGCCCCTGATCATTGGGCAACAGACTGTACCGAATCAAGAAAGAGACTGGAGCCCACTGGACACGTGGTGTGTACACCGAAGATGAAGCATGACTGGCGGCGGGGACGGGGGAGATTCTGGAGTCTGGTGAATGCACCCCCGACACTACACACACATACACACACACACACACACACACATACATTAACACATGACAGCCAGAGGGTATTATGAGGGCAATTAATATTTGATGTTTGCTTACTTTTAGTCTTTCACCATGTATGACCTCACATTGCTTAGATGGATGCTTGAAGTCCATGTGTAACAGAACAAAGGTAGTCTTATAAAGTGTCTTCTCCAGGTGCCCAAATAAGGGCCTATTGCTAATTGTTGGCTGTATGGGAGACTCACTGAACGTAGCAAGTGTGTACACACTAACTTCAGAAGTGGCCTCGGTGGATGAGAGCTGGGAGACATGAGATAAGGAGGGGAAGAACAGTCAACTGCCCTATAAGAGAGACTGTACTGTATTGATCGGGGGGGGGGGGGGCATTCAAGCACCAGGGCCTGGATGCGTCTGTTCATGAACATACACTACCGTTCAAAAGTTTGGGATCACCCAAACAATTTTGTGTTTTCCATGAAAAGTCACACTTATTCACCACCATATGTTGTGAAATGAATAGAAAATAGAGTCAAGACATTGACAAGGTTAGAAATAATGATTTGTATTTGAAATAAGATTTTTTTTACATCAAACTTTGCTTTCGTCAAAGAATCCTCCATTTGCAGCAATTACAGCATTGCAGACCTTTGGCATTCTAGCTGTTAATTTGTTGAGGTAATCTGGAGAAATTGCACCCCACGCTTCCAGAAGCAGCTCCCACAAGTTGGATTGGTTGGATGGGCACTTCTTTGAGCAGATTGAGTTTCTGGAGCATCACATTTGTGGGGTCAATTAAACGCTCAAAATGGCCAGAAAAAGAGAACTTTCATCTGAAACTCGACAGTCTATTCTTGTTCTTAGAAATGAAGGCTATTCCATGCGAGAAATTGCTAAGAAATTGAAGATTTCCTACACCGGTGTGTACTACTCCCTTCAGAGGACAGCACAAACAGGCTCTAACCAGAGTAGAAAAAGAAGTGGGAGGCCGCGTTGCACAACTGAGCAAGAAGATAAGTACATTAGAGTCTCTAGTTTGAGAAACAGACGCCTCACAGGTCCCCAACTGGCATCTTCATTAAATAGTACCTGTTAGAGCCTGTTTGTGCTGTCCTCTGAAGGGAGTAGTACACACCGGTGTAGGAAATCTTCAATTTCTTAGCAATTTCTCGCATGGAATAGCCTTCATTTCTAAGAACAAGAATAGACTGTCGAGTTTCAGATGAAAGTTCTCTTTTTCTGGCCATTTTGAGCGTTTAATTGACCCCACAAATGTGATGCTCCAGAAACTCAATCTGCTCAAAGAAGTGCCCATCCAACCAATCCAACTTGTGGGAGCTGCTTCTGGAAGCGTGGGGTGCAATTTCTCCAGATTACCTCAACAAATTAACAGCTAGAATGCCAAAGGTCTGCAATGCTGTAATTGCTGCAAATGGAGGATTCTTTGACGAAAGCAAAGTTTGATGTAAAAAAAATCTTATTTCAAATACAAATCATTATTTCTAACCTTGTCAATGTCTTGACTCTATTTTCTATTCATTTCACAACATATGGTGGTGAATAAGTGTGACTTTTCATGGAAAACACAAAATTGTTTGGGTGATCCCAAACTTTTGAACGGTAGTGTATATTAAAATCGTGTGACAATACTGTAAGAGATTTTTGTCTCGTTCCTCATTTCTGTCACTGTGGAATTAAATAATTGCCACGACACAGTGACACACAAAAACGACAGGAAACACAGGCCTGTATACAGGAATCGGGAACACTTTATTTGTCGTTTCATTTCACGTACTTAAACGAAATGCCGTTTCCCCCAGCCCACAGCAGTGCAACACAAAGACAAAAACACAGCCAAAAACTACAAGAACACTCACATTCAAACTAGACAAAAAAAAATATCACTGTCCAAGGGAACGAATGCCAGCCAGGATGACTGTCAGAACTGCCGGTCTGCATGGGCTAGCAGTTAGCTTAGCCTGCCCCTGCTTCCGCGTCCTGTCAGACCGCCCTCGGTGTTTCCCCCTTCTGCACAGCTCCAGGCAGGGACTGTGGTCCCTGGGCCCACAGGACGAAGCAGACCAAGCCCTCCCAGCTGATCCAGCACCAGCTGTCCCAGCCAGACACCCTCGACACACCTCCCTGCAGGCCACACGACGACATCAAAAATATCACAGTCAACGCCAGGTGAGGCCGCCGCCAGACCGCCCTCGGTGTTATTGGAACTGCCGGTCTGCATGGGCTAGCAGTCAGCTTAGCCTGCCCCGCTTCCGGGTCCTGTCAGACCATCCTCGGTGTACAGCCTCAATCACCCTGTGCTCATGGAGACCTTTAAGAAACTAGCACAAGTCCACCCAAAAAGCCATCACAGAGAGTGCCTATTGGATCCCATTCAGTGCTTACCAACAAGTCCTTGGAGGGCACTGCCAAACATGGACTCACGCTCCATTTTGCAGCATCTCGGCAGTTTGAGGACTGTGGATGGATTACCGAGCAGGCTTATTGGCCACAGGCCCAGTGGCCCAAGACGGCCTGTAAGCCTGAGCCCTCTGTGTGACGTCACTGTTACTAACGTTTAACTTCTTGCTGCAGAGGTGAACGTTTCAGTCACTTGTGTCAATAACATCTTGCTGTCACTGACTTTGTACACGTACACAGAATTTGCGTCAAAAGGAGCCAATTGAGGTGGTTCAGGCATCTGATTAGGATGCCTCCTGGGAACCTTCCTTTAGAGGTTTTTCGGGCATGTCCAACCGGGAGGAGACCCCGGGGTAGACCCAGAACTCGATGGAGGGACTACATATCCAATCTGGCCTGGGAATACCTTGAGATCCCCCAGGAGGAGCTGGAGGCCGTTGCTGGAGAGAGGGATGTCTGGAGTGCCCTATACTTAGCTTGCTGCCACCGCGACCCGACCCCGGAGAAGCAGCTGACGATGGGATGAGATGTCACTGTTTTTTAAGGCTTTGTCTTTGTTGATATTAAATGTGGCTTTAACGACAACATGGAATGAAAAAAAAAAGTCGTTTCTTCCATTTTATCTGCACTGACTTCTGATTTGCAACTGACATTTTAGTTTGGACTGCTTTCCCAACCATGCACTGCACATATTGGGCCTAATTCAACTTTTACCCCTGAAGGAAACGGCGGCCATCGCGGTAGAACTTTAATCAAATTGACCACCTGCATTTTATTAAATCCCACCCCAAAGGTCTGTTTTATTTCGCAAATGCGTCATAATACAGAAACTCACAAAGCCCTATATGCCATTTCATGTGATCTTTAACTGATCTCATCTTTGTAGTTAATTTACCTTGGCGGCACTGTTGACAAACTGGGTGAGACAGATGCCGACGTAAAAGTCCGGATTGGTAAGGCAAGGTAGCATTCCATCAGCTGAACAACAATGTGGCCACCAAAGACCACGATCAGGATCTTCAATACCATTGTGAAGCCTGCTGTGCTGTATGGAACAGAGACCAGGAGAGCAGCTCTCACCGCCATGAAGAGAATCCAGATATTATCAACACCTGCCTCAGAAGAATCCTACAAATTTGCTGGCAAGGTATTATCAGCGACCAGGGACGGTGGCAGTGAACGAGACAGCACCCTGCAGAGAAATCCTCCGAAGACGCTAGAGATGGATTGGTCATACTCTTCGCAAGCCTGCATCCAGCACCACAAGACACGCCCTCCTCAAGTTCAAGTTCAACTTTATTATCATGTGTATCAGAGTACAATTAAATTCTTATGTTTTGGCTTTCTCTGCCTCCATCCCTACACCAGACCTACACAGAGTATGTACACAGAATTCATATATTATATACACAACATAGAAAACTACATGATAACGCAACAATGTAAGGTGCATATGGGTGCGTCAGCTTTTCAGCAACCAGGCTGCCTGTGGATAAAGCGAGGGCAGCTTGTAGCGAGTCGCCATAGTACGGCACCATCTTCGATCTCATCGCGTGATCGCTGAATCACTAGTTTGGAATCCGCAAGGGAAAAGGAAACAAGGCAGACCAAGAAACACCTGGCGCCGTGACCTGGAGGCAGACCTGAAGAGGACTGGCCAGCCATACACTGGGACAGCTGGAGAAATAGGCCCAAGACCGGATGCCTGGAGAGCTTTTGTTCATGGCCTATGCCCAAAGTGGGGCCACAGGCAAAGATATATCTTTGTGGTCGAGAGGTGTATTTTGTCCGTGTGCTGTTGGCTTTAGCTGAGTTTATGTATCTGTGCTGTAAATCCTGTTGAGGTACAGATCAATTCTTTCTGTGCTGTTTGCTTTAAATAAGTATACCTTTTCTGGGGGAGTGGGGGGGCTTTTAAGGAGTCCATGCCCAGGGGCCTATTGTGTCATTACCCATCTATGCTGGGAAATACCCCATGGAGCTATTTGTTGATACAAGGCCTGTATAGGCTGCAACTGCACCAGAGTTGCATTAGGCCGAGCTTTTCCAGCTGACTGGGCCACACCCTGTTTGTTGTTAGGGGATCGGACATGAGGCGGCAAGAGAGGTCGGGAAAGCAAACATCAGACACATTGACTCTCTGCATGGGAGGGTCACAGCGGCGTGTTCCTGCTCTTACACCCTATTCCAGTGGTATTAGAACATCTGCTATGGAGAGCTGTGTGTGAGCAGGTTTCCTGTCCACCTCACACCAGCCGATTTCCCAAACCAGTCCTCTCCTTTCTGACTTAATCAGGGAATTCAGATGGTGTGGTGTTGGGTCGGAAAGAAAAACCTGCACACAAGGCTCACCGTGGCATATGTTTGAATACCACTGCTCTACTCCCTTGACATTAATGACATCCAAGGGCCCCTCTGCTGACTCTGCAAGGATGGTTATGGGTTGTGTCGTTTGGAAGTCTCTGTTGATGTTTTTAAAACAACCCACTCAGGTCACGATTCTCCAGATCTGCATATATTTATATTTATTTGGGATAGTGTTTTCCTTATATGTTGATTGTGCTGCAAATGTGTGTCTGTTTGTATTTGTATTTTGACTATTTGTGTGTGTGTGTGTGTGTGTGTGTGTGTGTGTGTGTGTGTGTGTATATATATATATATATATATATATATATATATATATATATATATATATATATATATATATATATATATAATTTTGTACCACTGGGGAGTTGCACTTAATTTTGTTGTACAGCTGGGCAATGACAAATAAAGGCATTCACTCATTAACGGTGCAATACTGCAGTTACACACATGGATGCACATACCTGAAAGATGATTTCAAGAATATTTTAGTCAGATACCATGGATGTATTGGTTGAGGAATTGATCTGGACGCATCAAATGTTGGTTCGTGCATGTTATTCATCCTTTAATGTATTTACACTGTGCCAACCCCCCCCCCCCCCGGTGGATTGGTTGTTCTGTTCACCTTTATTGTGTCTCAGGTTGGGAGATGGTTCGTCAGACCTGAGAGGACACGCCTGGGCCCGGGCGAGAGGACACGCCTGGGCCCGGGCGTGTCCTCCAGCATAAAGCTGCAGCCAGCTTTCAGTCTGTGGGCTCTCCCTGCCACCCGTTGTGCTTTGTGTGTAGGTTTTGTTTTGCACTTGACAACAACCACCACATCAGCCAGTACACCCGCACGTGCACTGCCCTCACACCGCTGATTTACTGACACACACCTCCGTACTTTATTGTATTAAGTTTGTTCTTTATTTTGTAATAAATTATGCTTTACTGAATGGTTTTGATGTGTCCCCCTCTTTGGTTGCACCCTGTAGAGCCAGGGGTTGTAACTTGGGGGCTCGTCCGGGATCTGAACCTGGGCCCTCTCACCACAGGCGACTACGTTAACCAGTCGACTAAAGGGCCCGACCCGTTACCTAACAGGCTAGCGAGTCTATTCATCCGTCATCGTTACACGACCCCCCTCCTTCGGGAAGCGCGTCCCCGCTTCAGCATACATGCCCCCTCACGTTTCTGGGCGCACGCGCTTCCGATGGCCTCACCATCCAACTTCTGACACCAATGTAACGAATTCGGGGGGGCAGCCAGGAACCGCCGCGGTCGGGACGCGAACTCGGGTCTCCCGCGCCACAGACGACTACGCTTACCAGTCGACTAAAGAGTGGTTCTTAACGTTTTTGGGGTCCTGGACCCCCTGCGTATTTTTAATCTACCCTGAGGACCCCTCCACCTGATCTTGGGGGTAGGGGGTTGCAATTTGATAGAAACAGTAGAAACTGCATTTTAAATTGCATTATAGCATTTATTCACTCTTTGGGGCAAAAATAAGAGCTTTCAGTTGTAACTTAGATATAGTTAACAAAGCAGAATTCTTATGCAGTAACTTTCAGATATATGTAACAACAGACTTTTTATGCAGTAACTTTTAACAATGCAAACGGGAGCGAGATCTCTTATTAAAATAAAATAAATTACACTTGTGAAACAGATGTAATTAGAGAAAAAAGTCCTGTTACCCTTTATAGTTTAGGTAGATAAAGGTCTCAGTCACATTTGAGTAAAATAATCCTATTTCTATAAATGTCATAGGATCTTTTTTTTAAAAGATATTTTATTTTCACGGACCCCTTGCAATTACACCACGGACCACTAGGGGTCCGCGGGCCCCCGGTTGAGAAACACTGGACTAAAGGGTCCAACCCGTTAGCCAAGAGCTAGCGAGTCTAGTCATCCGTGCACGTTACACTACCCGCCTCCTTTGTTACTCCCGCGCTGCGAAAGCTTCTGAGAATCTGCGCACATCCGGACACTTCCGCATCCCACCGTTGCAACCGAGCATATTACCGCCCGCTGCGGGATTCGATCCCAGGTTATATTGCACCATGAGGCGACGTCGCTAACCGCTCGACTAAAGAGGGCCGGCCCGTTGGGTTTTCTGGTAGAAATCCCATTTCATAGGAGGGGTGTGACGAACCACTCCCCCTGGTGGATTGGTTGTTCTGTTCACCTTTATTGTGTCTCAGGTTGGGAGATGGTTCGTCAGACCTGACAGGACACGCCTGGGCCCGGTCGTGTCCTCCAGCATAAAGCTGCAGCCAGCTTTCAGTCTGTGGACTCTCCCTGCCACCCGTTGTGCTTTGCGTGTTGGTTTTCTTTTGCACTTGACAACAACCACCACATCAGCCAGTACACCCGCATGTGCACTGCCCTTACACCGCTGATTTACTGACACACACCTCCGTACTTTATTTTATGAAGTTTGTTCTTTATTTTGTAATAAATTATGCTTTACTGAATGGTTTTGATGTGTCCCCCCCCCCTCTTTGGGTTGCACCCTGTAGGGCCAGGGGGTCGCACGCATGCGCGTACTTCTCCAGAGGATACGTCATGTCGCAGGGGGGAGGGGCGAAGGAACAACGCGGAAGTGAGCTGCCTCGTCCGTTAGCGACCCCGCCGCAAGGAACCCGCTGCGCTCGGCACAGCTTCGTTTACTTCCGCCACCCTCCCGCGTCGTCTGCTTCTCTCCAAACCCAGGGATGATGCTGTCGCCGAGGTTAGTCGATTACGTTTTGGCGTCATTTTGAGGGCTGCTGTGGAGATGCTGCGTTTACAAACTAGTTAGCAAGCAATGCAAGCTGCGAAGAGAGAGAGAGGCGGGAGGGGGGGGGACCCGCATTTCCGTGCAGCTTCCTTCGCTGTTTCGCGATCAAAGTTAGTTTTGTCAGTGTACGCTGCTCCTACTGCTATGTGTTTGCTATCGGGGGAAGGTTTATCGCACCGGCGGAGGCGTTAGTTGACCCGCTGGGTATGAATCGGGCCCAGCTAGGGTGGGGATTATGTGCACTAGAGGTGCGCCAGCCTCGTAGTGAGTCATTCAGGAAAAATGTTCCCCTCAGTGTCTAGTGACCAGCAGCAGCTATCAGCCGATCAGAATGGCCCAGGCTTCTCGGCTCCTAGTTTTACACCTCCCCCGTCCCCCAACTGTTGACATGTAGGATGTCTGCGGACATCGACCAATGACATCTGAGGAATGCGGGTTTTGGTAACCAGAGCCCGTGACAAGTCGTCGTTTTCACTTCCTGTTTTGATCCACGTGGGTTACAGATTACTGTTGCTACGGTCGGCGGCGTCCTTGACAACCAGGGCGCTGTCTCAAGGGGGCGTGTCTGCCCGCGGCACAGCGCCGGATATGGTCGAAGGTAAGACGGCCATTTTTTTTCTTTTCTTTTTTTAAACAGTCTAGACCGGCGGTTCTCAATCAGGTCCTCAGGTACCAATAGTGCCAGGTGGTTCATTACATTCACCTGTTGTTCCGGGTCTAAACTGACCTTGGAGGCTGGGACACGTGGAGCAACGGGAACCCAGTTTTGACATTTTTGAGACCTGCTTTCTTTTCCTCAGGGGACCACATTCTGAAAGCAACATTTCCCAAAGCTATTTGGCACTTTAATCGCCCTAAACTGCAGCCTGTTTTGGAGCTTCCAGCCTTATGTTTGTACAGTATGTCATTCATGTTTATGGTGTAGCTTGTTTTTGTTTTTTTTTCCAAGTTACACATCAGGTCCTGAGCCAATGATTGAGAAAAAGAGAAAAAAAACCCAAGTGTTATGTTCCACTGTTCTACCCCTCCATCTTGCCATGACCCTTGACCCCATCTTTGATCCAATTTTGTTTCTCCGCAGGAAATGCACACTTACACGTGTCCAATGGTGTGTGTTGGTAAACCAAAATGAATCCTAATAATCTGTTCTATTTTAGTCTTAATTCTCCCCTAATTTACTTCTGAATAGATAAAAACCTTTCTGCATGTTTTATTTATTTATCTATTCATACATATGCTTGCACTCTCTTTCACACGCACCTACCTCCTTCTGTATATCTTGTCAGTTTTTCTGAGGACTTGGTTTGAGGCTAACCCGAGACTCTTCACGCCGCTCAGCAGAGCTCAACGCTCCCTTTGGCAGGCACTAGAGATGTTCTTTTGGAGATCTTGTACCCATAATGCTTCAGTATCTCTATGCTGGTCTTCTTACTTCATATTTGTTGCCATCTGGCTGTTGTATCTCTCCTTCCGCTGTAGTTTTGTGTTGTCTGGCAGCCAGAACCTCACCAGTCACATCTGTAACTGCAAGCGAGAAAGGCATCCGCACACACGAGTCCGTGTCAGATAAACAAACATTTTCAAATGAGCGACGTTTTCGGATCTCACGAGTTTGAAAATTGTACAAGAGATTAGAGGGTGATGATAAACACTGACATGCAAAATGACTTTTAGTTACTGTACCGCAAACTGCAAACATGTTAGTATATAAACAAATGAGACCGACTTGTTTAATTAATCTGTTCCAGCTATAGTTGATTTGGTTATTTATGTCAAGGCCTTGGCTAAGGAAGCATAAATAACAATAAAGCTCACTGATTTCCTGTTAGCATGATCGTTTGAGAAACACATGCACACCCACACACTTTAAAAACCTAAAGAGGGAACATGGAGTAAGATTACAGTTTACTGGTGTTCTGTGTGAGACAGTATGAAACATGAATCTTAAGTACATTTTACACATTAACATCTCTTAAGTTAACACACACACACGCAAAGGGTGATCTCTAAATATTTCTCTTTCATTACAGTGCGAAACAGGCTGAGGGAAATCGTGGGAGCTTCCACGAACTGGAGGTACTGGACAATCATTATTAAAATGTGTCATAATGAGATTTTTATCCACCTGCCACTGATTGGTGTTTGATGGACCTTGTCCATCAAACACATTTGTTAACAGTATAAATACCTAATTTAATACTAATACCTAACACTAATATCTACCTTAATACCTCATTCATACATAATGGCAGAGCAGGTATTCTTGCTTATGCCTTCAGTCTGGTGAATTGTGTTATTTATTGGCTTGTAAAACTAAATTTGCTGCGGACAAGACCATAATTGTGCTGACGGGATCTGTAAAATGTGTCGTTGTTGATGTCGATAAAGTTTAACTGAGATCAACAAAGTGAGTTATGGAGTTATGGGGTGAGAGATTATAGGTAAAAGCTGCAAAACAACCATACTGAGAGAATCCCTCTCTCTCTTCTTTGTATCCCCTCTCTCTCTCTGTCTCTCTGTCTCTCGACCATAGTGACCACCAGCAGGCACTAGCCGATCGCGTGTCACTGTCATCCATGCTAGCCAACTCTCAGAGCGACCTTCCCACCAAGAAGATGAAGGACAGTCGCCTGGAGGTTCACCTGCCCCTGGGCTCTCAGCCCCAACTCAGAGAAAAATACCTCACATTCCACAACACTGTCAGGTACAGCTCTGTGTGTTCTGGGGATGAGTATGGCTCTGGCGACATGAGGGTAGGAGATAGGTTTTTTTTTTGTGCCTCATTTGATATGACACATTTGTTTTGATATGGATTTATTATTATTGAGGACACTGCCGCTGCAACATTTCATTGGTTAACTTACATGAATGGACATTGACTGTATGAGTCAGGGGTGGCACGATGGCACAGTGGTTAGTGCGGTCGCCTCACAGCAAGAAGGTCCTGGGTTCGAGCCCCGGGGTAGTCCAACTACCCCAAGTTTGGACAACCCCGGAGTATTTGCATGTTCTCCCTGTGTCTGCGTGGATTTCCTCTGGGTGCTCTGGTTTCCTCCCACAGTCCAAAGACATGTAGGTCAGGTGAATCGGCCTTACCAAATTGTCCCTAGGTGTGAATGTGTGTGTCGGCCCTGTGATGGCCTGGCGGCCTGTCCAGGGTGTCTCCCCGCCTGCCGCCCAATGACTGCTGGGATAGGCTCCAGCATCCCTGCTACCCTGAGAGCAGGATAAGTGGTTTGGATAATGGATCAATACATGGATGTTCATCTTTGGTCCTGCTGCTGACAAGACTTGTTCAGTAAACTGGTGCAACACTAGTTGAATACTCACATCAGTGGTTTACTTTATAGAGCAATTACAATTTAATTTAGCAGATGCTTTATCCAAAGCAACGTACATCTGAGAGCTGATACAACAAAAGCAAGGATCTAGGCAGGAGAGAACAACATGAGTAAGTGCCATAAAGCTAAGTTCGAGTCCGATAGGATGTAGGTGCCAACAAGCAGTGCACCGAGGCAGTGTATAGACTGCATAGAGGCAGATTTTTTTCCCCCTTTCTTCAGTCCATCAAGTGCAGAAGTGTTTGCAAAAGAGCTGGGTCTTTAGTCTTTTCTTAAAGATTGAGAGGGACTTTGCCAATCAAACAGAGTTTGGTAACTCATTCCACCACCGCGGAACTACAGAAGACAAGAGTCTAGGTAGTGACTTAGGGCCCTGTTGTGGTGGTAGTACCAGGCCCCTTTCATTGGCAAAGCATAGTGAGCAGGAGGGAGCGTAGACCTGAATGAGGGAGTTCAGGTAGCCGGGAGCTGTTTTAGTTGCTTTTGTGTAAGCGAGTGTCAGGGTTTTGGATTTGTTGTGGGCAGCAACTGGGAGCCGGTGGAGGGGTGTGAACCATCTGTCCTTCCACATTTCTCTCCTTGACACCATA
The DNA here is from genome assembly GCF_029633865.1 of Lampris incognitus. Taxonomy (NCBI): domain Eukaryota; kingdom Metazoa; phylum Chordata; class Actinopteri; order Lampriformes; family Lampridae; genus Lampris; species Lampris incognitus. Next base: position 8,398,676 of record NC_079229.1, read on the forward strand.
TCTACCCATCACCTCCTCATAACCTCTGTTCCCTTCACCAACATGCCCACCGAAGTCTGCTCCAGTCACTACTCTCCTCCTTGGGTACCCTCTCCACCACTTCATCCTACTCACTCCAGAATTCCTCTTATTCTTCCATCTCACACCCAACTTGCGGGGTATATGCGCTGATAACGTTCATCGTCACACCTTGATTTCCAGCTTTTCTCTTCACCTCCAACGCTCTTTTCACCCTCAACACACTCTTGACATACTCTTCCTTCAGAATTACCCCTACTCCATTTCTCCTCCCATTCGCACCATGGTAGAAGATTTTGAACCCACCTCCGATGCTCCTGACGTTACTCCCCTTCCACCTGGTCTCTTGCACACACAGTATGCCTACCTTCCTTCTCTCCATCATATCAGCCAGCTCTCTCCCTTTACCAGTCATCGTGCCAACATTCAAAGTTCTGAGTCTTACCTCCACACTCCTGCCCTTCCTCCTCTCCCGCTGCCTCTGGACATGCCTTCCTCTTCTCCTTCTCCTTCGCCCAACAGTAGCACAGTTTCCACCGGCACCCTGCTGGTTAACAGTACCGGTGGCAGTCGTTGGTAACCCGGTCCTCGATCAATCCGGTATAGAAATCTGATTTATGATCTGCAGATTATTTGGGAAAGGTTTTACTCCGGATGCCCTTCCTAACGCAACCCTCCCCATTTATCCGGGCTTGGGACCGGCACTAAGAATGCACTGGCTTGTGCATCCTCAGTGGCTGGGTTTTACACAACAGTAAAGATATGTCTCTCTTTTTTCTTTTTTCTTTTTTTTGTTGCAATTATTCTCAATAATGGTACATATGCATACAACAGATATGCATGCACACACCCATGTGCACACACACACACACACGTACTTATCGCCACTACAGGAATTCATCGCTGCCTCTTTTTCAGGTTTGGGAGGATCCTGGAGGACCTGGACAGCTTAGCAGGTATCACATAATATGTCATTTGAAATGTTAAGGGGGAAAGCAGTAACAGCTTGAGTTTATGTATTTTGCCAGCCACAATGGCAGTTGACCACCCACGAGTCTGCGGTTCCATTGCTGGTTGCAGTTTCCTAACAGTTAGTTATTACTGTTCAGAATCAGAAATACTTTATTCATCCCCGAGGGGAAATTGGATCCTATTACAGACACTCACACGCTAGTGAAGAAAAACTAACAAGATACAAGATAACAAGAAAATAGAAATGAATAGAAGTAAGAAAAACAGAAATACATAGAAATAGAAGAGAAAATAAGAAATAGAAATAAGAATAAAATGTGCACCATGCTCCACCATATAACACCATATATAATGTGTATATATATATACACACACACATATATACACATATATACACACATATATATACACACACACATACATACATATACATACATACATATATATATATATATATACACACAGACACACACATATATATATACACACACACACATACATATATATATACATCTCAAAATACAAAACCTGCTGGATATGACATGACGTCCCCTCACCTGTGTGTTCTCTCTCTTGCTTTGTCTTCAGTGCTTATATCTTACTCACACACCCATAATGAAGCTCTGCCGAGGTCGCCCCTGTCCATTGTCACCGCCCTGGTGGACAAGATAGGTATGGTAACTTTGCAACCTCACCTGAACTGCATCTTTTTCAGTGATCGGTTTCGAGTCCAAATCGTCCCACGTTTCCAACTGTTCTGTTGCTCGAGACATGTTTATGCTGGGACAGAAATTTTAATTTTGTTGTTTTTGACGAGACAGACATGAGAAAGCACATTATCTACCCTGACTGCGACATCAAGTTCACCGGTCATGTGACGTGGGTGGGAAAGACCTCCATTGAAGCAAAGATGCACGTGTCCCAGGTTGGCACTCTTATTACTACATACACACCAAAATTTCAAAATAAAAGCTAGCTTGCCGATACTCTTAACAGTTCTAAATTTGTCTAACATGCACACAGACGTGCTCTGGATGTTAACAACACTTTGTATGTTCCAACCGGTTTTTATCTGCAGAGGTTCATCTTAGTGTAGTCCTACACGGTGACGGACTGGCCATCTGGAATTTGGGTAAATGCCAGAAGGGTCGCGGCCGACCATTGGCCCTTTGGGCTGCTCAGAATGAATTGTTATAGTGGGAGGGGGAATCAGAATGAAAAAATAATAAACATATTTATGATTTATATATGATTAATTTACTCAATTTTTTTTCTTCAGAATCATGAATAAACACATTTCCCTTGAATCTCCTTGTTGCAGTGCGATGTAGCGCTTATGTTTGTTGTACGTAGGCTATGCCTATGGGGCAGAACACAGTAGTCCGGGGGCATCTGGGTAGCGTAGCGGTCTATTCCGATGCCTACCAACACAGGGCTCAGCGGTTCGAATCCCCGTATTACCTCCGGCTTGCTCGGGTGTCCCTAAAGACACAATTGGCCGTATCTACAGGTGGGAAGCCGGATGTAGGTATGTGTCCTGGTCGCTGCACAAGCGCCTCCTCTGGTCGGTCGGAGCACCTGTTCGGGAGGAGGGGGACTGGGGGGAATAGCGTGATCCTCCCATGCGCTACGTCCCCCTGGCGAAACTCCTCACTGTCAGATGAAAAGAAGCGGCTGGCGACTCCACATGTATCGGAGGAGACATGTGGTAGTCCGCAGCCCTCCTCGGATCGGCAGAGGGGGTGGAGCAGCGACCGGGACGGCTCAGAAGAGTGGGGTAAGTGGTACAATTGGTGAGAAAAAGGGGGAAAAATCCCCAAAAATTAAAAAAAAAAGAACACAGTAGTCCAGCTAGCTCTAGCTAAGATGGAAATTTTTCAAGAAAATGAACGAGGGTACTAAACGAACAGGGGGGGGGGGGCTGTGCTGTGCACTTAACATATTTTGTAAAGCCTATTATGTATTATTGTGGCCATCCGGTGCTCTGTATGGCTATAGCCTACGTATATGTTTATGTGCTTGTCACAGTGTTCGGTTTTTCAGCGGGTGGAGCTTCCTTTCATAATACTGTTTACATCGGTATTACAGAATTTAGGCTTCCTTTTGTGCTGCTTCGTAATCTAGGTACTATAAATGTAATTTGATACCACTGAAGCAATGTTTCGATCACTGTGTTTGGTCTGCTCTAGCCTATTTCCTCTGATACAGACTGTTTTACTCTCATTGATCGGTGATTGACACAAAATTACGTTAGACAATTTACTGTATTCATTTAATAATACTGAAATTCATTTGTAATTTATTCATTTATATTCATTTATACTTATTTACGCGTTTATTTCCTCTTCAAATAACGGTGTTGAGGTTGGCGCTGGGTTTGGAAATAGGGCCGTCGGGCCAGTAAATGTTGCAAATGCCAGGGCCGTTTTTTGACCCCAGTCTGGCACTGGTCCTACAGGCTCCTGTTGCTGGTGGAGATACTCTGACCGTTTGACTTTGTGTGCTTTCTCCTTCAGTACTATGATGGCACCTACAATCCCGTGCTGGATGCGACATTTGTAATGGTGGCCAGAGACCCAGAGAACAAGAGGTAGGATACACGGTAATGTCTCTGTCTGTCCACCCACCACCCCATCCATCCCTGAATCCATATGTTTGCCTGTCCATCCTAGAATCTGTACATTCATCCATCCATCCCAGAATCTATCTGCTCATCCATCCATCCTAGAGCCTATCTGCTTATCCATTAATTACAGAATCCGTTACTTCTCTCTAACTCATATCCGTGTTGCCTCTAATCAGTTTTTTTTTGTGTGTGGGTTTCTGTCGCTTTCTTTTTAATCCCTTGTTTTTTTTTTTTTGTTTTTTTTTTTTTGTTTTGGCAGGCTAAGCTAACTGCTAGCCGGCAGTTCCGACAGTCATCCTGGTGTTCGCTGTCTTGGACAGTGATTTTTTTTTTCTTTTTTAGTTTAGATATATGTGTTAGTTTGGATATATGTGTTCTTGGAGTTTTTGGGTATGTGTTGTAGTCTTTGTGTTGCACTGCTGTGGGCAGCGATGTTTGGTTTCATTTCATGTGTGCAAGTGCATGAAAGTAAAGGACAAAGTTTCTCATTTCTGATTCTGATTTTCCTTGTTCGTCTCTCTCTTTCTGTCTCTCTGTCGCACTCTCTCTCTCTCTGTCTATCTCTGTCTTTCTGCCATCTTATCATTCAGGGCAGCTTATGTGAATCCACTGAAACCAGAAGGGCCGGAGGAGGAGAAACTGTTCCAGGAGGGCGAGAGTAAGCGAAGACTCAGAAACACAATACCTCTCAAGGTCACGGTAACAGACTCCTTGTGACGGTAACTTGGTCTTTTTTCGTCTTCATTTGTTTGTGTGTGTTGTGTGTGTGTGTGTGTTGGCTCTAGTCAATAGGGCCCGCCGGGTGGAGCTGAGCACAGCGTCCCTGCTGAAGGTGGCCCCTACCGCTGAGGAGAGGAATATCGTCCACACTCTCTTCCTCAACACCTTGGACAACAAGTATGTGGGTGCAGCAGGGTTATCAAATCAGTCTCATAAAATCAGTCTCGTAAACGTATTAACCATTAATTTAATATTTTACAGTCAAACAACTAAAACTGATGGAATAATCAAATCACTCTCATAAAATCAGTCTCCTAAATTTATGGCTAGTTAGAACTGAACCCTTCAAGCTGATGCAGTACTCAGTGTTGCACCAATCTGAGTACTTTAATTGGCAGAGGATGGCGTCAGTGAGTACTGTCACACAACAGGCAGGACCACAGCTTATTCCAATGAAACAATTTATTAAAACAGCACTAATTATCTAATTAATACTGATCAGCTACAGTCAATGATGAGCAGCAATGTGATTAGCAAGGCACAAAGGGTGATATGAGGTAACTAGGCTGTGCAGACGTGTGTGTGTGTGTGTGTGTGTCTTTCTGTGTTTGTGTGCACCGAAAGAAGGAGGTGTTTGTGAGTTAAATCCTGCAGACGAGATGGCGCACGGCGATAGGTGTGATAAGATTGAGGCGCAAGGGTTGGTGAGAAAAGGGGAGAAGAAGAGATGGAGATGCATGCGCAACCTATCTACCGAGGTGGCGAACAAAGAGAGACACGTGGAAGCAGCGAAAGACTTGTGTAGACGGTCTGTCTAGCAACATTCCTGTGGTTCAGTGTGCGCGGCCGATGAGCGAATGAATTCAAACAACAGCACTTTTTTAAAGTAACAAGGGAAGAGTCAGACGAAAGGAAAAATTAAAGGGAAAAAGTTAGAAACTAACAAGCTGCCCATGTAACACTTCCTACGTGAACCACAGCGTTCCTCTACATCATGCATGAGTTCGAAACCAATGCTACTAAAATATTAAGGCTAGAGGGGGCGTCCGGGTGGCGTGGCGATCTATTCTGTTGCCTACCAACACGGGGATCGCCGGTTCGAATCCCCGTGTTACCTCCCCGGCTTGGTCGGGCATCCCTACGGACACAATTGGCCGTGTCTGCGGGTGGGAAGCCAGATATGGGTGTGTGTCCTGGTCGCTGTACTAGTGCCTCCTCTGGTCGGTCGGGGTGCCTGTTTGAGGGGGAGGGGGACCTGGGGGGGGACAGCGTGATCCTCCCACGTGCTACGTTCCCCCTGGTGAAACTCCTCACTGTCAGGTGAAAAGAAGCGGCTGGCGACTCCACATGTATCAGAGGAGGCATGTGGTAGTCTGCAGCCCTCCCCGGACCGGCGGGGGGGTGGAGCCGTGACCGGGACGGCTCAGAAGAGTGGGGTAATTGGCTGGGTACAAATGGGGGGGGGTCCCTAAAAAATACTAAGGCTAAATCTTGTAGCTACGCCATTAAGATGAACTACGCCCAGATCCCAGCCTTATTTGAGACTGCTCTTCCGCGGCAGTCAGAGGTGCATCCTTAGTTGTCCAACAAACAGTGCGGGGTTCAGGTTTGGGAAAACGGTTTCTTTTCCTGGTTGTCTGGCATCGAAACACGGCTTCACACGAGGACAGTCTCTTTTCTTTCAGTAGCTCATCGTCAGCGGAAAATCCTTAGCGCTCCGTCTGTCGTATGATGGTTTTGCAGGAGTCGTAGTTGCGATAGCGTTGACGTTTAAGAAGTAACAAAACTAGGTTATCTGTTATTACTACCCCTACTACTACTACTACTACTACTACTTTTGGCTGCTCCAGTTAGGGGTCGCCACAGCGGATCATCCGTTTCCATCTCTTCCTGTCCTCTGCATCTTCCTCTGTCACGCCAGCCACCTGCATGTCTTCTCTCACCACATCCATAAACCTCCTCTTTGGCCTTCCTCTTTTCCTCTTCCCTGGCAGCTCCATATTCAGCATCCATCTGTTATCTGAACTGCTTATCCTGCTCTCAGGGTCACGGGGATGCTGGAGCCTATTCCAGCAGTCATTGGGCGGCAGGCGGGGACACACCCTGGACAGGCCGCCAAGCCATCACAGGGCCCACACACACACACACACACACACACACATTCATACCTAGAGATAATTTAGTACGGCCGATTCAGCTGACCTACATGTCTTTGGACTGTGGGAGGAAACCAGAGCCCCCAGAGGAAACCCACGCAGACACGGGGAGAACATGCAAACTCCACACACAGGACGACCCGGGACGACCCACCAAGGTTGAACTACCCTGGGGCTCGAACCCAGGACCTTCTTGCTGTGAGGCGACCGCGCTAACCACTACATATTCAGCATCCTTCCCCCAATATACCCAGCATCTCTCCTCCACACATGTCCAAACCATCTCAATCTTGCCTCTCTTGCTTTGTCTCCAAACCGTCCAACCTGAGCTGTCCCTCTAATATACTCGTTCCTAATCCTGTCTTTCTTCATCACTCCCAATGAAAATCTTACCATTTTCAACTCTGCCACCTCCAGCTCCACCTCCTGTCTTTTTGTGTGTACCACTGTCTCCAAATATAACATAGCTGGTACACTTCTGTGTGTGTGTGTCAATGACACATGGAAAGGCCTACCACACATTTGGTGAGACTGGTAGAGCTTGAAAAGCTGGTTTGCATGGACACTTAAATGTTCTGTGTGTGGTAAACAAGGGTCTCTGTCTGTATGCGGCTTTTGGGTGTTTAACTGACTTTTCATGGGACAAATTATATATCACACACACACACACACACCCGAGAGCATACATACACAGTAGACAGGTAAAAGGGGCGGTGCAGACTACAGGAATGTGTCCACAACTGTTTCTTTTGTGTGTGTGTGTGTGTGTGTCTCCTCCAGAACAGTGAGTTTCCGCAGCAGAGTTTTGCCTCCGAACTCGGTGTGGATGGAGGACGCTAAGATCAAAGGGCTGGAGATCTGCCATCCTCAGGTGACAGGAAGGAAGTGGAGCGGAGGGAGGGAGGAGAGATTTTAGTCATTGTACCTTCTAATAATTTGCTGATGAAGGTGAACACTTCAGTTCCTTTATCACCACAATTACAAGCAGCCAGCCACCAACAGTATAGTAGAGGTCAGGGGTCAGGTCCCTTAACGCCTCTTCTGTGTTCCTGTGGCTGCAGGATGTGTAGCTGCTGTGTTTGTGCAGAACAATAAGTCACACCGCAGCTGCAGTGTTGAGTTGTTTCTGTCATCCTTAGTAATTCTCTACATTTTTGACATTATTGCGTGCTCTTTGTGGGTTTGTTTTTCTGCTATTAAACATATTTGGTACCTCTGATAGTCCTCCGGTCATGATGTTTTATGAATTACCAGGGAAGTCCATCAACCAGAGTAGTGGCAAGACCTCATTCTTCCTAGATGGGGACATTGACTGTAGCGGTGGCTGATGCTAACTCCCCCCCCCCCCTTGTTTTGTGTGGAGAGTTGTCTCAGTAATTTAATGATAATAATCATCATCATCATCATCATCATTATATTTATATAGCGCTTTTTGTGCGTTTGTGCACAAATTTGTGCATTCTGTCCAAATATCTGTATATCATTGACTGTGTACACATGTTTTCCAATTAATGTCCAACTTGTGTGTGTGTGTGTGTGTGTGTGTGTGTGTGTGTGTGTGTGTGTGTGTGTGTGTGTGTGTGTGTGTGTGTGTGTGTGTGTGTGCGTGCGTGTGCGTGCGTGCGCGTGCGTGCGTGTGTTGTCTAGGAGAGGAACATTTTCAACAGGATATTTGGAGGGTTTCTGATGAGGAAGGCCTACGAGCTGGGCTGGACCAATGCCTGTTCCTACGGGTGAGTTCTTATGTGAAAAGAGACACACACACACACACACACACAATAAGCGAGACCTGTGTGTCTTTACCATCTAACGTGAACCTATACCTTCCAACCGAAGCTGAGGACGAGGGAGCAGGTTGAACGATAGCCCACCTAAACTCACCTTACCAACCTTCATATATGTGGAATTGAGTTTAAGTCAAGTCCATTTTATTTGTATAGCCCAATATCACAAATGACAAATTTGCCTCAAGGGGCGTCACAGCAACGCAACATCCTGTCCTTAGACCCTCACATCGGATAAGGAACAACTCCCTAAGAAATAAAAAAGCCCTTTAACACGGAGAAAAAAGAGGAAGAAACCTCAGGAAGAGCAGCAGAGAAGGGATCTCTCTCCCAAGACGGACAACGTGCAATGGATGTTGTGTTTACACAATTTACACAATACAACATTGAGAGAGGATAACACAATTATAATGGACTTATAAGATATGTAGCGCCGCATTATGTAATAACGCCGCATTATGTAATAATGTAATAAATTTTCACATCATTATGTAATAACGCCACGGTTTTTTTTTTTCAAATCAAGACATACATTTTGGTGGTTTATTACATAATGCACCAAATTATTACATTTTCTTCATAAAAAAGTGTAACATCCGCATTTTGTAATAAGTTGTTACATATTGCACCGGTTATTACAAAATGCGGATGTTACACTTTTTTATGAAGAAAATGTAATAATTTGGTGCATTATGTAATAAACCACCAAAATTTATGTCTTGATTTGAAAAAAACGTGACGTTATTACATAATGATGTGAAAATTTATTACATTATTACATAATGCGGCGCTACAAGATATGTGAAGAATATGATGAGGAGGATGCCAAGCAGTGTCCAGACACCACCGGATCAGCCCAGGACCTGAGCCACGCGACCACCATCACCATTTAGACCTGACAGGAGGACAGACTGCACATGCACACAGGGGAGACTCACACCACACCATTCACACACACAGGAGGGGAGAAAGGAGAAGACCTCGTTCAGAGAGCGAGAAAAGACATGTGAGAGAGAAGAGAACAGTTTGCCGTATTCGATAATCTATACGCCATAATCTCGCCGACAGAACAGTGTTTGGTAAATTCATTGAGACAGAAACTGACCCGTGTGTTGACCTGACCCAGTGTAGTCTTGATCATGTGACTTTGCTGTTTGCTAGATGAGGTAACATGGAAACTGATGTAGGTTTAATGTGGATAGGGTCTTTCAAAGCTTAAGGTTAAATGAATAGCCGTCTGAAAAGTAGGCTGGGTTTAGTTGGTAGTATTTTTGGATGTTTGCTTTATGGTGACTTAATCGTTCAAGAAACAACCGTAAGAATCCCAGGTTGAACTAGAAACCCCCATCTCAGTGCTATGATAAAGGCAGAGCAAAACATCTGGTAGCATAAATAAGCAGGCAGGTTGTGTTACTTACTGATCCAGTAGAAAGAATGCCAGCTGAATGTCGGTTTGGAGCCCTCTCAAGTCCCAGGTGTTGTATCCAACTCAGTTTCCCTGTCAAGATCTGTTTCCCCCCCAGCCAGAGTTTGATACAACACTGGGACGCCCGATTAACCTTAGTCTAACCTCAACCTAACTCTAACCTTAACCCAGCATTTACCTTAATCTCATCATAACTGATGCCTAACTTGTTTCCATGCAGATGTTTTCATCTGGCTAGGGGGAAGCACATCTCGATGGGGAAACAGAGTTCAGTACAACACTGGACCCCATCCGAGGTTCACTCTTATTTTACCTCTGTTTGTATCACTCTCTCTCTTCACCTTCTTTGCCTCCTCTGTCAACGGGGTTCTTTTTCTCTTGCTGGGTAGTTTCCACTGTCACTTCTGTTGTTCAACCGTCCGCCATTTCCACTACTCAGGATGGCTACCGATAGTTACTGGGGAAAACACAAGCGCTATCCTCTACCTATTTTGGTTGTGCAATGGTTGATGTACTTCCTTTGTGCTGTATATCGAGCCTTCATTTTCCTGCGAGATCGTACCCGGTGGCAGACAGAATTTGATCCCCTATAAGCCTGAAAGCAAGGCTTATAGGGAACCAGTCTAAATACCAATGGTGTCATTATTCTATAGCCATTACACTGTGCAATCAACATTCACTTCATAATGACAAGTTAAAGCCAAAAAGTTGTCTACTGCTGCTTTAAAGCTCTGATCCAGCAAAGCAATTTTATTTAAAGAGACCTTGACAAAATAAATCAAATCCAGAGCAATTAAATTGACTTAAGATATGACATGGCATAAACTTTTCTTTTTTTTGGGGGGGTTACATTTATTAGACAGCGACAGTGAACAGGCAGACAGGAAATGGGGGAGAGAGGGGATGATATGCAACAAAGGGTGCCGGCTGGAATCAAACCAGTGACGGTTACAACCATGTGGTTTGCGCTGTAACCATTTGGCTACAGGAGAGCAAATAGCATAAACTTTCTTTTGGGTTTTGGTTCATGAAATAGCCACTGGAGTTTCCTCTGAACAAGACTCTTATGGGCTTGTAGCCAAACCATGTAGAGTCTAATTCAGTGGTAGAACTTGACAAATTTACGCTGTAACCACAAACGAGTTTTAACAAGGTTGCTCCTTCAGGGAGTTAATATAAGCTGAAGAAAATAACCATCATGTGAAAATGTTAATATAAACGGCACCAGATCTGGGATAAATTGCTTCCGAGTGTGCTCTTTCTCAACTTCGCTTCAATTCTCTTCATCGACTTCAGCTCTGCCTTTAATACAATTCAACGCCACCAGATGATTAAGAAACTCCACCACTTCAACATCTTTCCACTCCTCATCCACTGGGTCCACAACTTCCTCAGCAACAGACCACGTGCTGTAAGAATAGGCACAGTAACATCATCAACCATCATCACCAACACCGGAGTCCCTCAGGGCTGTGTCCTCAGCCCTTTTTTTTTTTTGCACTCTCTACACAAACGATGGCATCAGTACTTCACCCATCACCACTTACTACAAATACTCTGATGATACTACCATACTGGGACTACTTAATGACAATAACTCCATCACAGCCTATCAACACTTCATTTCTTCTTTTACACAATGGTGCATGGACAGCTACCTCCAACTGAATGTGGACAAGACAAAAGAACTGGTCATTAACACACCAAACACACCCCTCACTGGACTGAACCCCGTCTCCATCCATGGCAAGACAATAGAACAGGACAATGACTTCAAATATCTTGGACTGACTTTAGACAGTAAACTCAGCTTTGATCGACGCATATCCATAAACGATCCCGCCAGAGACGCCACATCATCTGCAAGTTCAGAGCACTTTCTGTTGCTCCTCGCCTCCTGTTGTTACTTTACAAAAACATCATCCAGCCCATCCTGCTGTACTGTTCCCCCTGTTTGTATACCATGCTGACCGTCCATTATCCAAGCCGCTGGAGCCTATCTATCCCAGCAGTCATTGGGCAGCAGGCGGGGAGACACCCTGGATGTTGACCATCTCCAACAAAAACAAGCTTACCAGGATCAGGTGTGCTGCCTCCAAGATCATCCACTCCTCCACACCCAACCTCTCAGACATGAACGGCAGAGCCATCACACACTTTGCACTCACAGTAGTGGATGACACCGATCTTGCTTTGGCAGAAGTTTTGCCCCTTCTGCCATAGCAGCACAACAAATAACTGCCTCACGGACCTAGCATAGAGCCAGATTTATCTGTGAATGTGAGTAAATGTTGTGTTGCTGTGTTTACGAATGTTGTGTGTCTGTGTATCTGTATGTATATCTGTATGATGCGGTGTGGGTATCTGTATGTTTCTGTGCATGTACTGGCTGTGAAAACACATTTCCTGCAAGACAATAAGACTATAGTATATCTAAGTCTGCGTGGTACTTCCTTCAGTACTAGTAATGCGTGCAGCACCACTGCTGTGTGAACCAAGGTTGATAAAGCTGACTTAAAGAAAAGGTACAGCGTGTGAGCTAAGTGTCGGGACTTGTCTTGTAGTATAAAACTGTACCATTTTTGGCCGCTGAAGCAAAATTTGTTCTTTTCTGGAACCCGAGTGCGACACTTTTTTCACTTTTCCAAAATGTATTTGGTGTTATAGAAGATGCAGACCCAGACTGGTGGCCGTGGATGATATCCTGTTCCAGAAGCCCGTGGAAATCGGCTCCTTACTGCTGTTCTCCTCACAAGTGCGTGTGCACGTGTGTGTGTGTGTGTGTGTGTGTGTCTGTGCTTCAGGAGTCCTAGACAATGTTTAGAGACTGACACAACTCATCCCCATGTTACCCTCGGCTTGGTCGTGCGTCCCTGCAGACACAGTTGGCCATGTCTGCGGGTGGGAAGCCGGATGTGGGCGAGTGTCCTGGGGTCTCATTTATAAAACAGTGCGTAGGATCCGTACTAAAAGTGTACGTGCACACAAAAGCCAAAAAATGGCGTGCACCCAAAAAAAAAAAAAAATCAGACTTAAACGTGTGAGAGGCGCCATTATACAACGTGGCTTCAATTCGCCACCTCGCCATCTGCGTTTACGCACAGGTGTGCACGTTCTCCCGTCGAGTTTGTTTTTATGGGGCGCAAATTTTGGGTGGGAAGTGGCGTGCTCCTCCTCTTCGAGGCTCCATTTTGTGCGTACGCAACGGTTATAAATGAGACCCCTGGTCGCGGCAGTAGCGCCGCCTCTGGTCAGTCGGGGCGCCTGTTCAGGGGGGAGGGGGAATAGCGTGATCCTCCCATGCGCTACGCCCTCCCTGGGGAAACTCCTCACTGTCAGGTGAAAAGAAGCGGCTGGTGACTCCACATGTATCGGAGGAGGCGTGTGGTGGTCTGCAGCCCTCCCCGGATCGGCAGAGGGGGTGGAGCAGAGACCGGCACAGCTCGGAAGAGTGGGGTAATGGGGCCGGATACAATTGGGGGGGAAAAAATAGAGGGGGGGGGGACTATGTTCAAACCAGTTTAATTGGGCTGGGGCTGCATGGCGTTCAAATAACAACGAGCTGGGCGGTCTGGCTGCTGTGTGCTGTGACCGCAGTAATCGGGAGTGGGAGGAGGATTGTGAGTCATTCGTTTAAAAACAACGACACTTTATTTCAAAACAACCACATACGTATTAGTCATATCTCCAGAGAGCTGAACCAGTAAAATAACACCAGATCCAGTGCTGACAGCCTTCTCCATCCACCAGGTGTGTTACACAGAGGGGAACAACATCCAGGTCAGAGTTCACACTGAAGTTCTGGACCCGCTGACCCGGCAGCACAACACCACCAACATCTTCCACTTCACCTTCGCCTCAGACAGCCAAGTCCCCAGCATCGTGCCGAAGACCTACGGAGGTTTGTAGAGTCCCGTTAGTAACGATTTCAGCCTAACCGTGCACAGTCCGTCACCGTTACACTATGTTGTGCAGACGCGAGGGTTTCAACCAGAACCACTCCGGCCCACAGAACCACGCCAGCCTCGCTTTTGTTTCCAGGTGGGAAGTTGGCACATGGTGTTGGAGCTCCATGAGTAAAAGTAAAGCAGAAAAGTGCCTTATGGCACTCTCATCGTGTTGTCTGTCATCCAGTCGGATGAGAACGGAGACGGGTCTTGGTCCTTCCGCCGGCTTCTGTTAGTAAACTGTACATGAGGAAAATGCAGCTAGACTGAGCCTTTTTTTTTTTCTTAACTCTTGTTTTTGTCGCTCCCTCTCCAAAAGAGCAGAGCAAGCGCTCTCCACTGATCCACGTCGTAAAAAGAAATGACAAACTGACATTTCTGGCGGAAGAAGTTGGCTGATGGGGCGTCCGGGTGGCGTAGCGGTCTGTTCCGTTGCCTACCAACACGGGGTCGCCGGTTTGAGTCCCAGTGTTACCTCCGGCTTGGTCAGGCGTCCCTAAAGACGAGTGGGAAGCCGGATGTGGGTATGTGTCCTGGTGGCTGCACTAGCGCCTTCTCTGGTCAGTCAGGGCACCTGTTTGGGGGGGGGATAGCGTGATCCTCCCACGCGCTACCCCCCCTGGTGAAACTCCTCGCTGTCAGGTGAAAAGAAGCGGCTGGCGACTCCACATGTATCGGAGGAGGCATGTGGTAGTCTGCAGCCCTCCCTGGATCGGCAGAGGGGGTGGAGCAGCAACCGGGGATTGCTCGGAAGAGTGGGGTAATTGGCCAGATACAATTGGGTAGAAAAGGGGGGGGGGGGATCAAAAAAAAAAAGAAGTCGGGTGATGCCCTTAACCACAGCAAAAAAGACACTTGCGGCACCTCTGTCCGAGTCGGCAAACTCCAGATTCACCAAGCAAGTTCGGTCTGATAGAATCCTGAATGGGCATCAATGGCCCATTCAGGATTCAGGATGTGGGAAGCCACATCCGACTTCCCACCCACAGACATGGCCAATTGTGTCTGTAGGGACTTCCGACCAAGCCGGAGGTAACACGGGGATTCGAACCACTGATCCCCGTGTTGGTGAGCGATGCAATAGACCGCCACGCCACCCGGATGCCCCCAAATGAAGATTTTCAGTTTGCTGCTTTATTACAGTGCTACTGAGGGAGGCCTAGATGCTGCAGATGGTCACGATCTAGCAAAGAATACCTTCATCACAAAGACGCCAAACACTACTGAATTTGTGTATTGTGGATCATTTTATATTCTACTGATTGTCACCGTGTCAAAATGGACACGCGCTTGATTCCTCCACTGTCTGACACAGCCACTGAGTCGAATGTCTCTGGGTCGTTTTCTCCGTAGAGTCGATGCTGTATCTGGATGGGAAGAGACACTTCAACCAGACTTTGGTGCACTGAAACACCGCGTTTACCGTTACCCAACACGCTGACTTCCTGCCAAAGCCTTACGGCGGCCAGCCGATGCATCACGCCCACCCCCGAGTGACAGAAGGCATGTGTGTGTGTGTGTGTGTGTGCGTGCGTGAGTGAGAACACAGTTGTGCATGCACTTACATGGAAGAAAGATGGACGGCATTTACTACACAGAACTTTGATATAGTTAGTTACTATTATATTATTATTTTATGAATATATACATAATTAGTTACACGATGGTTATTTGTGATGTCTGACTTCCTGTTTACTTCTGGATTCTGAGAGTGACATTTTGGGCAACATTTGGCGTGGGACCGACCGTGGATGCTGCGGGAGTCCTCGCTTTCCGTTTTCGCTTCATTTATAACGCTTATTATCTTTTACGACCAGCGTTAGACGTTGCCACGGGCCACCACCACCACCACCACCACCACCCAACTGTTGATCTTATCTCACTGCAGCTTTTATTCTGCCCCACCAGCCAAGTTGGCAGGTAACCAGCCACCACGTCAAGCATCTGTTCCTGCTTTGTAAAATTATATTCAAGCGGTGAAAGATTAGAGAACATTTGATGGAGTTAAGAGTCTGGTACTCACTGTGACCAGTTAACTCCCCCCCCCCTCCCCCCAGGTTCAAGTTGATATGATTTATTATAATCCATGGTCTCCACTCCATCAGTTACTGAATGTTTTTAATGTTCTTATGCATCTGCTACGCACAAAACTTCGTTACAGCTACCCGGACCTCTTTTTTTACTATTTTGGTGTGATGCATTTTGTTGCATGCGTATGACTGTCTCGTCGACGGGTGACGGGAAGGTGTCGTTCCAGCTGGCTATCCATTCAGTGTCACAGAGAAGAAATAAATGAGCTATTTATCTTCACCATCGCTCTGTTGTCTTTGCTTGTCTAACACTGAACCTCACCTCCTCGCCTAGGTCGCCCCTGCAGGGTTTCGGTTGGCCGTGTTTGTTTAAAGCACGGGGGCGCTACTCCACGTGCAGTTCTGTGGTTCTCCGCTAGCTGGGGATTTTGTGCCTTTCCATTGTCGAGATGCGTTGATCATCTGCAAGGCCACGATGTCCCCCGGTCCATAACATCAGCCTATCGATGAACGCTCCCAGGACTACTGCTGCCCGTAGGAGTAGCAGGATTTGTTATGGAGGTTTACTGCCCTGTTGTCTCCTGACGAGGAGGGTGTTGCTCTTCACCACACACGACCGGTCATTCATCGTGGAGGGGCTATATTTTATGATGCTGGGGTGTATGGAGACCAGGTCTAGGATGCCACGAAAGGCCATGTAGGAAAGGTACTACCTCTATACTTAACCCCTTAACCCATTAACGTTGAAAACGGAAGTAAAAATGAGTCTTCGGTTGTCTGGTTTACAGTCTGTGTTAGGTTTGTTCTGCTCTTTCAAAAGGTTTAAGCTCTCAGAGAGGATCTGTGATTTCCTATATGGGACAGCTGAAGACAACGTCCCCGAAATATAAACGAGACATTTCCTTCTAGTGATGCTTCTGTCGATCTGCAGTCGACCCCAGCCTAGTTCTTCACACGCACACTCACTGAGCACTTTGTCAGGAACACCTGTACACCTGCTTATTCCTGCAGTTCTCTGAACAGCCAGTCGTGGCATCACTGCCGTGCATAAAATCATACCGATACGGGTCAGGAGCTTCTGTTAATGTTCACGTCAACCACCAGGATGGGGGGGAGGGAAACGTGATCTCAGTGTTTTCGGCCGTGGCATGGTTGTTGGTGCCAGACGGGCTGGTTTGAATATTTCTGTTCACTGCGGGTCCTCTGAGATTTTCACGCACAACAATCTCTAGAGTTTACTCAAAATGGTGTTGGGGGGGGGGGGATCCAGTGAGGGGCAGATAAGTTGTTGACGAGGGAGGGCAACAGACAGACAGGCCACGGTAACTCAGATAACCCCGCTGTACAATTGCGGCGAGCAGAAGAGCATCTCAAAGTGCACAACACATCGAACCTTGTGGCAGATGGGGTTCCAACAGCAGAAGGACCACGCTGGGCTCCACTTCTGTCAGACAAGAACAGCCTACCAACACAGGCATCGCTGGTTCGAATCCCTGTGTCACCTCCGGCTTGGTCAAGTGTCCCTACAGACACAATTGGCCGTGTCTGCGAGTAGCAAGCCGGAGGTGGGTATGTGTCCTGATCGCTGCACTAGCGCCTCCTCTGGTCGGTTGGGGGGGTGCTTGTTTGGGGGGGAGGGGGAATAGCGTGATCCTCCCACGCGCTACATCCCCCTGGCGAAACTCCTCACTGTCAGGTGAAAAGAAGCGGCTGGCGACTCCACATGTATGGGAGGAGACGTGGTAGTCTGCAGCCCTCCCCGGATGGGCAGATGGGGTGGAGCAGTGACTGGGATGGCTCGGGAGAGTGGGGTAGTTGGTCGGACACGATTGGGGAGAAAAGGGGGGAGAAAAAGAAGAAAGCTGAGGCTGCAGTGGGCACGGCCTCGCCAAAACTGGACAGTTGACGACTGGAAAACTTAGCCTGGTCTGACGAATCTCAATTTCTGCTGAGGCAAACAGATGGTAGGAGCCCATCCTGCATTGTGTCAACAGCCCAGGCTGGGGGGAGGGGGGGGGATGTAACGGTGTGGGGGAGGATGTCTTCTTGGCGCACTTTTAACACCAATCAAGTCATCGCTTGAATGCCGCGGCCTGCTTGAGTATCGTTGCTGGCCACGTGCATCCCTTCGTGGCCACAGTTTACCCGCTTTCTAGCGGCTGCTCCCAGCGTCATAATGCGCCATGTCACCGTGTGCGAACCCGTTTTCGCGAACACGACAACGAGTGTCAGTGTTCTTCGGGTCACCGGGCCGACCGGAACACCCCTGGGATGTGGTAGAACCGGGGGAGATTCTCGGCCTGAATGTGCCGCTGACGAGTCTGCAGCGGTTGCGCCGAGCCGTCGCGTCAACGTGGACCAGGATCTCGAAGGAACGTCTCCGGCGTCTCGTGGACTCCACGCCACGAAGAGCCGAGCCTGTTCTGAGAGCAAAGGGAGGCCCCGCCCTCTTGCTGATAGAGTGCTCGGCGCGTGTACGTCCGGCGTTTGTTGAGTTTGAAGCAGTTCTGCGTCTTCATCGTTACACCGCCGCGCCTCCGGTCAGACAGGGCAGGCACCAGAACGGGCGGAGCGGCTGATGAGCTGAAGGCTGCGGCCAACACTTCTTCAGCGTGTCCTCCCTTACCTGTAGAGAAGACCCCCCCCCCCCCCGCTCTCTTCTCAAGGACACACCGGTTGGAGACCACGGCCGTCTGCTGATGCTTGCCTTGCATCTCTTTCTCGGTCGCAGGGATACGAGGCGCCCTGGCTGGTGCCTGCTTGTCTGACGAGAGGCCCAGCGGTGTAATTATGAAGACGCAGAACTGCATGTGATTCAAGCACAACAGATGCTGGACAGACACGCACCCAGCACTTCATTAGGAACCCGATGCCAGTAGAGGGCGGGGCCTCCCTTTGCTCTCAGAACAGCCTCGGTTCTTTGCGGCGTCTCCGGAGTCCACAAGATGTTGGAGGCATTCCTTTAAGACTGTGGCCCGTGTTGACATGATTGCGTTCACGTGGGGCGTCCGGGTGGCGTGGCGGTCTGTTCCGCTGCCTACCGACACGGGGATCGCCGGTTCGAATCCCCGTGTTGCCTCCGGCTTGGTCAGGCGTCCCCACAGACACGGTTGGCCGTGTCTTTGGGTGGGAAGCCGGAGGTGGGTGTGTGTCCTGGTCGCTGCACTAGCGCCTCCTCTGGTTGATCGGAGCGCCTGTTTGAGGGGGAATAGCGTGATCCTCCCACGCGCTGCGTCCCCCCGGTGAAACTCCTCACTGTCGGGTGAAAAGAAGCGGCTGGTGACCCCACATGTATGGGAGGAGGCGTGTGGTAGTCTGCAGCCCTCCCCGGATCGGCAGAGGGGGCGGAGCGGCGACCGGGACGGCTCGGAAGAGTGGGGGGATTGAAAAAAAACCTGAAAAATATTCAAGTTATCAATATATGAATACTTTGAAGATTGTAAAGTGCTTTCTTAGCTGCAGTGATACCTGAACTCACAGCGTGTACTGCAAATATGATCCTGGCAAGAACTACACGAGGAACTTTGCCATCTTCTGCTTTTAACAGGGATGTAACCCACTGATATGACTTCACTTGGGTGAAGTCATGTCAAAATTGCAAAGACATACCAGTATAAACGTTGCCTGTACCGATACTGTGCCCCGACTGATATTGCGATATTGTGATTTTAAAAACGGAAATCGCCCTCTCTGAACACTCGCGGCCTTTATCGCAAGACCTGTAGAGCAGCTTGGAGTTGATCCGACAGGTAGAGCACATCTCCTCCATCAGCGTGCAAATATGAACACACTCAAATCAGTTTAATTCAACTTCAGTTTGGAGTAGACTCAGCACAGCACACCCGTGACTCGGTGATACCACCCCCCCCCCCCGACACTGCTAGATATTCAGTGCCTATAAAAAGTAGTTTTTATGTTTTACAACATTTAATCACACTGGCTCTTTTTGACACTGATCAACGGTAAAAGAAAGGGAAACCACATTTCCACAAATGAGTAATTACAGTGATTAAACACAAAATAACCGATTGCGTAAGTATTCACCCCCTTCAAGTCAGTATTTAGTAGATGCTCCTTCGGCAGCCGTCACAGCCTTAAGCCTGTGTGGATAAGTCTTCGTCGGTTTTGCACATCTGGATACTGTAATTCCCCCCCCCCCCCGTTCTTCTTTGCTGAACTCTCCGAGCTTTGTGAGGTTTACATGGTGATCGTGGGTGAACAGACTTTCAAGTCCAGCCACAAATCCTCCACGGGATTGAGGTCTAGACCCTGGCTCGGCCACTCCGGGACTTTAACATGGTTGTTTTTAAACCACTCGCGTGCCACTTTGGCTGGGTGCCCTGGGCTCATTGTCTTGCCGGAAAACAAATCTTCCCCCAAGGCGCACTTCTCCTGCAGACTGCTGCGTCAGGCTTTCCCTGCATATTTTGCTGCAGTGATTTTTGCCCTCTACCTTCACGAGCCTCCCAGGGCCTGCTGCAGAGAAGCGTCACCACCACGCTTCACGGTGGGGAGGGCGCGTTTGTGATATGCGGTGTTTGGTTTACGCCAAACATAGCGTCTGGTCTGATGGTCAAGAAAGCTCAGTTTCGGTCTCATCAGACCGTAGAATCTTCCTCCAGCTGACTTCAGAGTCTCCCACATGACTTCGGGCAAACTCTCGCCGAGATTTTATGTGGAAAATCCCCCCTCCCCCAGCAGTGGCTTTCTCCTTTCCACCCTCCCGTAAAGCTGCAACTGGTGAAGAAGCCGGCCAATGGTTGTTGTATTCAGTCTCTCCCATCTCAGCCACTGAAGCCCCTACCTCCTTCAGAGGAGTCATAAGTCTGATGGGGGCCTCCTTCACTAGTCCCCTTCTTGCACGGTCACTCAGTTTTTGTTTTTGTAGACCCCCCCCCCCCCAATTGTACCCAGCCAATTACTCCACTCTTCCGAGCCGTCCTGGTCGCTGCTCCACCCCCTCTGCTGATCCGGGGAGGGCTGCAGACTACCACATGCCTCCTCCCATACATGTGGAGTCGCCAGCCGCTTCTTTTCACCTGACAGTGAGGAGTTTCACCAGGGGGGACGTAGCGCGCGGAAAGATCACGCTATTCCCCCCCAGTTCCCCCTCCCCCCTGAACAGGCACCCCGACCAACCACAGGAGGCGCTAGTGCAGCGACCAGGACACATACCCACATCCGGCTTCCCACCCGCAGACACGGTGTCTTGTAGGGACACTCGACCAAGCTGGAGGTCACACGGGGATTCGAAACCGGCGATCCCCGTGTTGTTAGGCAACAGAATAGACCGCTACGCTACCCGGGTGCCAGGTCTCTCAGTTCTGAAGGACGGCCTGCTCTGGGCAGATTTACAGCTGTGCCGTGTTCTTTCCATTTCTTAATAATCGACTCAACTGTACTCCGAGGGTGTCCTTATTATACATGTTCAATAATCCCAGTAAGAAGAACAAAGCAACCTTTCTGCCAGTTAACATCGTATCCAGATGAACTGATTCACCTTTCTCTGATGCACTCCAGGGGCTATTCAGACCTTTTCTTCGACTGACTTATGCTTTACAATAACATTACCGCAGAGTTGCTTGGAGTCTTCACGGTGTAGTTCTTGCCAGGATGCTGACTCACCAGTATTTGGACCTTCAGGATACAGGTGTATTTGTACTACAATCGCTTGAAACTCCTTGACTGCAAACAGTTGATCTCCGTTTATCTAGTGTGACTTCTAAAACCAATTGGCTGCCCCGGTCGTGATTTAGTGAGTCACATTAAGGGGGATGAATACTTAAGCAATCAATTATTTTGGTTTTTATATTTGTGATTAATTTAGATCCATTTGTAGAGATCTGTTTTCAATTTGACACAAAAGAGTGTTTTTTCTATTGATCGGTGTCAGAAAAAAGCCAAATTAAATCCACTGTGATTCAGAGTTGAGAAACATTAAAACTTCCAAGGGGGTGAATCCTTTTTATAGGCACTGTATGTAAGAATTAGATTATTAGTGTTAACGGAGTGCTTTTATTAGAGCTGGAAAACCCCATAAAGGACAAAAACAATATGATTGCATTTGGATTTATGTTGTTGACATTGAAAAACTCAATATCCCTCACACACACAAAAAAAATTCAGAATTAGATTTCCAAAGTGAAGCACAACTTGCATTGAATTTGAACTATACAGTGCAGTGGGAATTGAGTTTGAAATGTATAGTAGCTGAATTAATTTAAGAATAGGTGAGAAGGGGTAGGAAAAATAAGTGTATACTTCCTCCTACTCCTTTTCCAACATGTAATAAATAATCTGATGTATATACTTGTTGACAACAGTAGCTCTGGTGTGACATGACCACCAGCCAAACCAAACACTGACTCTACTGGCAACCTTAGAAAGATGACCAGCCACCAGGAAGACGTCATGTTTTATATTCATTTGTGAACATTTTGGGATGTGTCACCCAGTGTAGTCAGTACTGTGTGTGTGTGTGTGTGTGTGTGTGTGTGTGTGTTCCTGTGGTGGCGTCTAACTAATAATAATTTAAATTATTTATTCAGTCTACTGCACAGCGACTCCTTGCTTGGCTCTGCTAGATATGCCCCGCAGACTGCTGCTTTCTGCCCCCTGGTTGCGCGCGCGTCTCTGTGATGACGTCGCACAGAAAGCCGTCTATAGTCCCGCCACTGAGGAATAGATAGAAAGATGGGTGGTGTTAAAGTAAAGAGGATATCTTATTTTTTTTATGAAAAGAAAAACAAGGATAGAGACCGTTTTTGAAAATGTATTCTATATGGTAAATTGTATATTCACAAATGCAGATGATCTGGTAAAAGGCCACATATTGTTCAAGTCAAGATGGAATTTGGGAGTATTATGTCGAATCTTTGCGAAATGTTAAAAAAACCCCAAATAAGCCATTAACGCTTTGAAAATACATGATGCCTTGGATGGATGTGTGTTGTGGGAGTGCAGAAATGAGGAGACGGAGAGATCGAGTCGAGTCAATCCCGTTTCCTCGCCACGCAAAACCACACCGATACAGCGCAATCTCCCCTGGCAACCAGCTAACCAACCGCTAGCTACCGCAAACATGGCTCCGCCCCGGAAACTCTAGCAGTGCTACGTCACTCTGAACGTCCGCCTTAAAGGAGTAGCAGCACCCATTTGTTCCTTGAGTTCTACCTTACCAGGACATTTAGTGCTTTTTATTTATTTATTTGCCTTTACTAAATTAATATTTGCTCCGCTCATTGTATATATTGTGGTTTCGGATACAAAATGAAAAAAAAACAGTAATGGAAGCGGAGTGAGACCACGGACACTCCGAAAAGATAGGCCGCGAGAAAAGGAAGCGGAAGTAATGGTGAACATTTTGTGGTAATTTCCGGTTAGCTTTTCGTAAACGGAAGAAAAAAAAAAGCGGTCGGGTGTTTAATGCTAATCCTCTCAGCCTCGGGTCGCCTGTGTCCAGTAGCATGCAAAATATGTTAACCCTTCTTTCTAACGCGTTGTGTAGGATAACTGGCAAGAATGTGGTGAGTGTGGGGGGATTTCTGGTATGACTAATATGACGCTAGCCTCTCGCTAGCTTACTTACCGTTTGGCATGATGCTGACCTTGTGGGTTAGCTAACGTTAGCTGTGTTGCTAGCCTGTCTGCTCGATTTGGTACTGACCCTCAGCCGCATGCATGTTGTGATCCATTTACCGGCAAGGGTTTTCGTATTGGTTAACGTCAGTGCACGGAGACCTGGGTTGGGTTTGTACATTTAGTCGAAAACTAACTTATAACCATTGCGCGCCTGAACATGCCCTCGTTGTTGTCGTAGTTGTGACAGCACTACTGTCTGGAACCTTTATCTTGGTGGTCTGCGCATGTATGGCTGCAGTTTAAATTTTCTCCTCGGCATTAAAAGATTGTTTTGTGCTTTGCTCTGCGTGTCCAGTGAGTCATGACTATCGCATTTGCACGGGCATGCTGTTTTTCTGACGTGTGTGTGTGTCAGTCAGTGTTGTGACACGACTTTCTTGACTGGGCAAATCCAGTTCCTTTCGCCCTCTTTTTGATCTCACACTTTCTCTTTCCCATACACACTCATCCTACGTTTGTTGCTTACCTTGTCTCTGTCCCCCACCCCTCTCCTCTCCTCTGTCCCTCCCCGTGGCTGTACCCTAGGCGGCCCAAACAGTGTCAGAGGTAAGCGGCTACTGTGGCTCTCATGTATGCGCTTAATGGAGTCTGTAACTGTGAGCCTCGTCCCAGTCTCTACCGCCACCATTTAGGCAGGGCTGAGCATGTGCTTTCAAATGTGAAACTTAAATAGTGGCTGAACCCTACACCATTTTAGTGAGTTTATTGACATCTACAGATTAAAAACCACCTAAAGTTTAAAAACATTGGCTGGTCTTGGTACTCTGTGATGTTGGCATAGCAGGGTAAACACAGCTGCAGCTAATAACATTATGGTGCTTTGGGATGTGCTAGCACACCTATCAGCATAGACAGACAGTACCAACACTAACAACGGTCAATAGTACTGTTAATGCTGGTTCTTTGGTACACCTACATCCGTCGGCTCCATTATTAATGTTATCTGCAGCTGTGTTTGTTCTGCTATGCTAACCACAGAGTACCAAGGCCAGCCTGCCATGTTTTTAACCTGTAGATGAAAATTAAAGGTGTAACATAATCTGTGTATGCATTGGGAAAACATACCAATTATAAATCTGTTTCACTTTTTTTTCTAATGTGACATTAATTAATTTTAAGGAAACTATATTACTGAAAATGTCAGCACTGTAGAGCCTTATTATATGAACAGACATTCTTGTGTTAGAAGCGATATTTCAAATCTGTACAGCATTTTAGCAATGGATTGAGCATTTCCGGATTCGTCTGTGTTCCTCAGGGGCCAGCCACCTAGTGCAAGAGCCTCCTGCCACAGATGCTGGTGATCCCCATATCTGTCAGTTAGCTTTTACCAGACAACTGGATTGCTCCATCGTCATTGTTCTTGATATATTGTTCTTGATTTGTTTAATTTGAAAATTAAAATGAGAGAACTTGATGCTATTGTGGAACCCACATTGAAACAAAATCATTGCCATTAGAAAACTGAAAAACTGAAATGTTGTACCAGTTGTAAAATATCACTCGACCTACAGACACTGTTGGGCTGGTGTTAGTCTACATGTTCCTCAAGTGTGGCGCTCTGCTCTGTAGAGTCTCGAAGCCAGTAGTTTTTGTGTCCAGTTTCTGCTTAGCTGCTTTTTTTCTGTTGTCCTCATTCTTAGAATTTTTGCTGAATATGTTTGCATGCTTGCCAATAATTGGATCTTAATCTTGTCAAGGCAGCACCCTGTCTATAACCGATATTTCGTCTTGATTGGGTTATAGTCATAATTCATAATTCCACACATTGAATTTTTATTTGAATCCCTTGACTTGATTTTGATTCAGGGTTTTGAATTTGAGTCAAAAGGGTGTTGCAGTCCCAAAGTTTAAGTTGACCTGGTTGTAGTAAGTTTGTCAGTGGAGAGGAGAAAGCAATTTGGCAGCCCATGTCATGTGCTTGATTAGTTTGGTGCGGTGTACTCTTAGCTTACATTAAGAATATTACTGTTTGCATTGAGACTTTCTTCCTGCACATAATGAGAAGGATAATCACCAAAAGATTTTGACAAAATATCTTGAATTTTTCTACTTCAAACCCTTCTGAGTAAACTATCAAATAAATCCAGGTGACTGAGGACAGCCATGTAACTTGAAACCATTCACATGCTTAACAACTATTCCTCTTATTCACAGTTGCCTGAGTACCGCCTGCATGCAAACATACCCATGTGTAGGCACTGTAGAGCTTCTCCGACTGATGCTCTGTTCTGATTGGTTGGCTCCTGTGCTCCCCAGTTGCTGATTGACCTGTCAGAGTACGTCAATCTAACATCATCTGCGGCGCCTGTCATGCCAACTACCCAGCGGCAACCACCTAAACCACCACCAGTCAGTACTAGAGCGCTCGCGGCAGTTAGTTAGAGCCCACGTCACGCTAGCCAAGACAGTAAGCTGCATAGTGTGATCTATGTATGTCTCCAAATGACCAGGGTGGGAAGCACACTTGTTTTGTCCACATGCCACAGTGGCTGGGAAGACCCACATGCAGAGATTATTCAGTAATTTCAAGGCAGAAACAACTTAAAAAGGCAGGAATATTTGCATGATTACTGAGCTGGCGATAGTCTGCCAATGAATTACAATCCTACTGATATCTGGATGCTTCTGTTTGATAGTTCAGTTTGCTCATTCAAAAACTTGGTCCTAATGTGATGCTCATATAGAATATGAAATATTAGTTTAATATTATTTGTTAACGAGGCTTTCAATATGAGGACTTCCTAATGATGGCGGGATACCTACCAGTATGGCTGGTGGAGTTGACAAGCTTACCAACCTAAACCAAACCCTACTGGGATCTGGTTTGGTTGTCCTTTTCCCACTCTGGTGTTGACTAACGGTATCAAAAGTTATACATTGTATAAACACAGCGTCAGTCTAGTCCAGCTTAAACTAGAACCCAGGTAACCTGGTGAAACCCTAAAACGTAACCTGAACCTCCCTCGAACCCTACCCCACTAACCCGACACCTTATATGAAGACGCTGGCAGCTTTGTGGCGAGTTTGAGTGCCCGTTTTTGCTTTAGTGTATTCATTGTGCTCTGGAGATGCTGGGACAATGTGCATGTAGCTATGTATGCATGTTCCTTGCCATGTACACTCTGTCTCTCGTTGTCTCCAGGGAACCAGAGTAGTGGTCTCTTCCCGTTCCTACGCCGATTTCACTCCACAGGCTTCGTTTGACATTAAGGTATGGGAAAAACTTGACAGCAGAAAATGTTTTTTGAGTGAGATGTTTTAGACCTGGTGGAAGCCTGTTACATCTTGGGTTACTTTTTAAATTTCTGTTTTTGCTCCTGAACAATAGAAATGCGAGTTGCACCGTTTGGAGGAGGGACCACCGCTGAAGGCGGAAATGACCCGTGAGCAGGGCCTGCACTACTACCGCACCATGCAAACCATTAGACGCATGGAGCTCAGAGCAGACCAGCTATACAAACAAAAGATCATTAGGGGATTCTGTCACCTCTATGATGGACAGGTCAGAGCACACACACACCCACATAGATACACAGACATACATACACACACATGGATAAAGTGTGGTAGCCAGGAATAGTATTTATCAACCCTGGTCCTAAAGAACCAGAACCTAGGGCTACGCGATATGGCCTAAAAATAAAATCAATAAAAAATCTGACTTTTTGGGGGGGGCGGGGGTTACTATGAACTACAGGAGCAGGGAAGCGGTGGCGATTCTGTACCTTAATTACCTAAGTTAAAGTGAAAGTCGATTTGTGTTTTTAACACTAGAGCGACCGGGATTTCACTCCTACCTAAAACGACCATGGGCGGTCAAAATGATGGCCGGTTTTTAAACTCTATATTCTGTCGAGATAAATACCCAGTTAAGATATTAATGCATTGCATATGTTAGTATGTCTGTTAGGAAACAACTGACACCAAAATTAACATTTTAACAACTTAAATTCTACTTTTCAAACAATTTAAAATGGCTGCTGTCCAACGCCTGTAAATACTGCAACGCCTCGGTGGTAGTCATGGTGCGTCTGTAACAGCGTCTGTAACCAGACATGTTGGCAATAATCAAAAATCAAGTTTAGACTATTACTCTGCACTGGAGAACGCTAGTGTGTTTCTAGGACAGAGCGATGAACTTGGCGAAGGAAATGATGCGACCAACACGCGTCATAAATAGTGACATGACGCGCACAGTCACGCGCAAATTACGAGCGGTGACCGCTCATGGTCGTTTTAGGTCGATCTTATCATAACTTTTTTTCTGCAATTGATTTAAAACTCATTTTAATGCAAATATATGCAATTTTAGGAGCATTCAAGGAGCGCCAGGTTATGAAACTTTGAAAATCCAAAACCGCCAAAATGACGGCCTTGGTCGTTCTAGTTAAACATCGCCCTGAACCATAAAATGGATTTTTCGGTCAGTTCTACCAGAACCTTGCTGGTTTGTGTTTTACTATTGAATCGGGGAGTGATTTCCACTCGGAACGCAGTTGACTGGTTGATAAGATGGAAAAGTAACGCTTGTCTGTTTCTCAATGAGGGCTTAAGAGCCATTGGGAAATTAGAGAAGCAGCCTTGTAACACAAGGGTTTTGCCAGTTTGAATCCCAGGGATAAAAGAATGTAATCCTATCCCAACCAACTGCAAGTGAAGAGCACTTAAGTGAACAAGGCACTTAACATGAATTGATCTAGTGGAGCTGCACAATGTTGAACTCTGGCTGTTCTGAGCAGCTCACAGTTTGTGTGTGTGTGTGTGTGTGTGTGTGTGTGTGTGTGTGTGTGTGTGTGTGTGTGTGTGTGTGCACGACTGGACCTGAAAGTGTATAATGGTTCAAAAAAAAATATACACTTCACATTTTGAAAAGCACACAAGATAAGGGTGATAAGGGCTTTTGCCTAGTGTTTTTGCCTTATGCTAAAATACAGATACATGATGAGTCCTAATGGCTCAACCAGTTATTGGCTACCACTTTGGCTCAGAGATAAGCACAACATCTTTGCTTACAAGTCATCCCCCACCCTCTCCACCCATCTCTCCTTTCTTCACTTCACTTTCATATCTAATAATACAGACAAAAATACCCCCTAAAACATCTTGGGTCGACATTAACTTCAACTGTGCAACCTTTCTGTGTGTGTGTGTATACAGGAAGCATGTGCCATGGGCATCGAGGCAGCCATCAACCCCACAGACCACCTGATCACAGCGTACCGCGCCCACGGGTACACCTTTACACGAGGCGTGGCTGTCAAGGAGATCCTGGCTGAGCTCACAGGTGAGAGGCAGAGAAATGGAGATCCAGCGGTTGCACACAAAGACACTAAATCAACATGGAGGAACATCAGCACCTCCCATATCTGAAGTTTTACTGAGACAGCAGGATTTTCTGCATCATCGGTGTTGTCACATTAGATTTTCACATAGTCAACAAAATAATTTGTTGTAAACAGCAGTCTTGCATCTTTCAGTGAGGCAGGGTCAAATAGGGGCAATATGCCAAGTCCTCCCCTTCAGACATCTGTCAGTGTTAGAAACTTGACTCATATTCCTGTGGTGTGATGGGTGCTTTGTTGGTGCCAATGGTATTGGCTGTCACAATAAACATGTCATATTCAAAAAAGAGCGCTTTTTCCCTTTTTGTGAGTGCCTCTTGTTGGTGGTCTCTCCTAAAGGGCGTAAAGGAGGTGTGGCCAAAGGGAAGGGTGGTTCTATGCATATGTATGCCCCGCAATTCTACGGAGGCAATGGCATTGTAGGTGCACAGGTAAGACGCACTTGGACGGCTATACATAGCCAGTCTGTCTGCATACACACAGTTTCAGTGCATCAACACAAAACTCGTGACACTTTGTCTCACAGTCTCTGCTACATATTATTTATTTACTCGTACTGACCTGTTATTTTCCAGGTTCCACTGGGAGCAGGGATTGCCTTGGCCTGCCAGTACCAAGGCAATAACCAGGTGTGTGTGACACTCTACGGTGACGGAGCAGCCAATCAGGTAAGAAAGATCCTGAAGAGTTTTAGGGATCCACAGAGGTGGGTACAACGCAACTCAGCTCGGCACCCATTTTCACTAGTATACCAGCCAGCATTTGTCTCTTGGCTGGAGTTGATGTCAAATCATTAGTGAGGTCCTCTTGTGACACACTAATGCCCCAAGAATTCTTTTTTTAACCCATCCCCCTGGTTTGCTGTCATCTCATCAGGGCCAGATCTTTGAGTCATTCAACATGGCTGCCCTATGGAAGTTGCCGTGCATCTTCATCTGCGAGAACAACAAGTATGGCATGGGGACGTCAGTGGAGAGGGCCTCAGCCAGCACAGATTATTACAGGCGAGGAGACTTTATACCAGGACTCAGGGTGAGAACTAAAACTTGAGCAGTAATACTTCTGGTTGTAGGAGTCCGACTACTTTTTAGTTCGGAATGACTTTATAAAGCGCTTTCATTTCTCAATCGCACCATTTTTCTCTTTTGAAGTGTAAATGATTTAAAAGCAGTAATAAATTCCAGGAGATTGATCTACCACAGTAGACGTCACAACACATAGGGGTCTCTGGCATTAGCCGCAGTGTAGCTTGTGTGGCTGTATGCTGTGGCTGGCCTGGAGAGACCTAGACTATAACAGGAAAAGGCTTGTTGAAAGCCTGTCCTGGCGGTTACAGGTGTGAGCATGTATACAGCTGTTTGATGTTCATGTATGATGCTGCACACAAACATTGCATGTAAAAAAACAAAACAAAAAAAACCATTTGGACTGCGGTCTAATGGGGATGGGTGATTATGAGTAAAAGATTGATCAGTTTGCTACATTAATTTGTGAGGTATCCCTTTTCCCCCTGTTTGTTTGGGTTGCCTCTGGGTGCTCTGGTTTATTTCCACAGTACAAAGACAACCGTGTAAGGTGAACTGGGGACTCGTATGTGTGAACGGTGTGTTGGACTGGAAACGTCCAGGGTTTCTCCTTGCCTTCTGCCAAATGCATGCAGAGACAGGCCGTAGTCTGCTGTGACCCTAAATTACATTTTAAGTGGATATTGTTATATTTTATGAATTATCATATTGAATTATTAAATGAATTCTTTCTCATGTCCATTGAATATGCAGCTCCTGGAAGCTTCATTTAAGTTTTTCTTGTTTGCAGTAAGTCTGGTCACTGTTTCATCATTCTTGTCTCTAATGCTTTCTGTTGGATCTGTGGATGGTTCCTCCTCCTCCTCCCGCAGGTGGATGGAATGGACCTGCTGTGTGTGAGGGAGGCCACCAAGTTTGCAGCAGACTTCTGCAGAGCCGGCAAGGTGAGTTCCGAGTCAACCCCACCTCGTATAATCTATCATTTTCCCTGAGTCGATGAACATGGAAGCAACCTGGAGATGAGAGAAGCCTGTGGTTCAAGTTTCACGTTGTTTGTTGGGCTGAATCTTCTTGCAGAACTCCAACACAGTCAAATGGGGCAATCGGTTAAGCCTTCAAACGCCGTGATATATCATGTATTAAGAACAAGAAGCTCACCGTCCAGTGACATATACCTTTATTTGACTTCATACAGAGCATGTTTTGAGTAAGAGCAAACCTGTTATTTGGCGATCAATACGTTGATTTTAGCCAGGAAAAAGTATTTGTAAAAGTGAAAAATAAAGTTATTTTAACTGGATAACATGGTTTGCGACCGCTTTTTCAGTGGAACTTAAGTAGTGTTTGACTGAAGTGGGAGCTTGCCGTGTTGGTAAAGGAGAAACATGGCTTATGAAGGCTTAAATAATTGACCCATTTGAGTCCGTTGAAGCCCTGTGAGAAGATTCAGTAGCGTGGTAATTTACTCAATACTGAAGTGATCAGTGATGCTTTTATCTTATTCTAAATGTTGTCTGTTTTAATTGGGTCTAGGCTCCAAGTACACTCTAGTGTGTACCTCGCCTTAGACGGAAAACTCATCTTTCAGGATGATATTCCTGCTCCCACGTCCTCCTCCATGGCTGTAATGTAGTCTTATCTCACAGTATAAAAATACATCCCTCTCAGCCGTCAGCTTTTATTTTCTTCCTTGGTAACAAGTGCGTCTGTGGTCAGAACACTGTGGCTCTGACCTACAGACTCTGTAATGATAGTTTTCAGTTACGCTGGGAGTTACGGCGGATAAGGTCATGCTACAGTTGCACTGATTTAGTGTTGTACAATGTGTGAGTTTTAAGAAGGTGTTAAAATCAGTGCTGGGATGATGTAGCAGTAATATGTGGTTAATATATAGTGCACAAGACCATAAACATGGCTGACATGGATGACTAAAAGCCACAGCCCGAAAGATTTACATGCAAATGTCCTTTTGTTCTGTCAGATATGTTCTATTGCTGGTGAATTTTAAACAGTTGGTCTTTGAATATTAAAATCATGACCACTTTTGTATTTGCTTATGTTGATATTTACTGACAGGTGGGACTTTCCGTGGGGAAGTGGTATGATTCATAGCTTTTTACATCTTCACCATGCAGAAGAAAGAGGCAGTTGGTGGTGAATTTGAAGAAGTGAAGTTTTTGCAGTTAAAAGGCAGATATTTCAGAGGCATCCGGGTGGCGTAGCAGTCTATTCCGTTGCCTACCATCACGGGGATCGGCGGTTCGAATCCCCGTGTTACCTCCGGCTTGGTCGGGCGTCCCTATAGACACAATTGGCCGTGTCTGCGGGTGGGAACCCAGATGTGGAAGTGTGTCCTGGTTGCTGCACTAGCACCTGTTCATGGGGAGGGGGACCTGGGGGGGAATAGCGTGATCCTCCCACGCTCTGCGTCCCCCTGGTGAAACTCCTCACTGTCGGGTGAAAAGAAGCAGCTGGTGACTCCACATGTATCGGAGGAGGCATGTGGTAGTCTACAGCCCTCCCTGGATCAGCAGAGGGGGTGGAGCAGCGACCGGGCCGGCTCAGAAGAGTGGGGTAATTGGCCGGATACAACTAGGGAGAAGGGGGGGGGGGATCCACCAAAAAAAGGCAGATATTTCAGAACAAGCGGGTAGAAGACCTTTACCGACAAATAGTACATCAGTAACTAAAAGTCGGGTTCAACCAAACGGGAAGTGGCTGAAACAGCGGTGCTGGCGGCTCCGTTTCATTTTGAATGGATCGCTGCAATTCGGAGCGACCAAACAAACACCATTGCAGTTAATACTCTCGCCACGGGTGTTGGGGAAACAAAAAGTGCTGTGAGAAGTTTTTAATTTTTGTTTATTCTTCACACCTCTGTAGGAACAACAGTAGTGTCTCACAGAAGAACGACTTCGTTTCACATAAGCATCATCTCTTTCTACTCTCACCCTCTGGTAGCTGGAGCATTTGTCTTGAAGAGAGGCCAAAAATTTTTCATTTGAGAATAACAAGTGGAAAAACCCCTCGTTACCACCTGGAAAACGGCGGTTATCCGGCTTGTGGCGTCATGTGCTGATAAAACTCTTCTGTGAAATAGGTCCTCATGTAGAGCACTGTCAGGATTACTTGCCTGCGGAAGTGAACCATGTCGTGTTGGTGGTTTCATTTCAGGGCCCCATTCTCATGGAGCTGGAGACCTACCGTTACCATGGACACAGCATGAGTGATCCCGGGGTCAGGTGAGATCGACCCGTGACATTTAACCCCTGTGACCCTAACCCTCTCTTAAACATTTAAGTTCATCCCTACCACCCTTATTTCCCCACATCCCTTCTCCGTTCCTCAGTCCCACTCCTCTGTCTGTCTCCGGAATTCAGTTTCATGAAGTTCTTGTTTCACTTCCTGGTTAAGAGATGAGCAAACCATTATCTGTTTACTCCCTCTCAGTCTAACACCACGAACCATCTGTCTCTAAGTCGTCACGGTTAAAAAGCGGTGGTGTAATCTTTAAACTGACGTTTTCTGGGTGTTGACTTAGTCGTTGCTCGAAAGATAACGAGGCATATCGGACTGGCAGTTTGCTCAGAAGTGCAGTGTGTTT
Source organism: Lampris incognitus (assembly GCF_029633865.1). NCBI lineage: Eukaryota > Metazoa > Chordata > Actinopteri > Lampriformes > Lampridae > Lampris > Lampris incognitus. The sequence continues at coordinate 8,431,970 of NC_079229.1, forward strand.
TCAGGAGCTTAACCTGGTGACACGGGTGGACAGACATATCAGCGGCTTCATCCCAAACTTCTCTCCGTCATTTTGCCAGCTTAGGTTCCGCAAATGGGATCGGAAAACACCAATTGTGTCCCCTCATTGAAAATGTTGAGCAAGTTGTAAACCAAGATCTTTAGGTTCCTCGTACTCTTCAACGGTTTCCCATCAGCTGTAATATAAGAAATATTTTGATAGGTACACAGCTTTACTTTCGTTTTCTAGTAGTCGATGTCTTGTTCAGAAAGTAAGCTGGTTTTGAATCACGTCCTGGCTCCCACTGTTCAGGCACAAAAGGGCCTTGCATTCAGAGCAGGACTTATAGAGAGGCCTTCAGCAGAGGGACAGAATAACAAAGACTTCCCATCCAAAAAGGACTCCAGCTTGGGAAAGAAATAACTGCCCCCGTGTTACCTCCGGCTTGGTCGGGCATCCCTACAGACACAATTGGCCGTGTCTGCGGGTGGGAAGCCGAATGTGGGTATGTGTCCTGGTCGCTGCACTAGTGCTTCCTCTGGTCGGTCGGGGGCATCTATTCGGGGGGGCTGGGGGGGAATAGCATGATCCTCCCACGCGCCACGTCCCCCTGGCAAAACTCCTCCCTGTCAGGTGAAAAGAGGCAGCTGGCGACTCCACATGTATCGGAGGAGGCATGTGGTAGTCTGCAGCCCTCCCCGGATCAGCAGAGGGGGTGGAGCAGCGACCGGGACGGTTTGGAAGAGTGGGGTAGTTGGCCAAGTACAACTGGGGAGAAAAGGGGGCGGGGGAGGCTGGTACACAAAGTGAGTCATGAATTTGGATGCCAGGTAGCAGCTTGTGCCAATTTTAAAGAGGTCTTAGAACAGCTTTATACTTTATCTAAGTATTTGGTGATTAACAACAACCAAATAAATGAGGCCCGAATTGCTATTTATGTTTGTCAAAAACTGCAGAAGATTACTGGAACTAGCGAAGGAAAGATTTCAAATCATGGCAGGATGTGCCAAAGATGGTAAAAACTTCGAAAACAAAGAATCAGCATTATGGTAATTTGGTCATTTTGTCAAGCCCCTCTATCTCTGAGCATGAATACATTCAGCACTAAATCACTGTGCATTCAAAACGTTTGCCATACAGCAGGCGGCGCTGTTGGGGGGTGTGGTGAGAAGCTCTCAGTGATATTTATATTTGGCCCAGAGCTGTCCCATTGTTGGGTTATATTGCTTCACAGCGTATGGGTTAGGTGTAATTTGGGGCCCTGGGGTGGGGAGACATAGCTAATGCTGATGTCACTTCCTGTAGCTATCGAACCCGTGACGAGATCCAGGAAGTGCGAAGCAAGAGTGACCCCATTTCCATGCTGAAGGAGCGCATGCTGAGCACCAACATGGCCTCTGCTGAGGAATTCAAGGTATGAGAGCCACACATGCTCTGACATTCACAACAAAAGCCCCAGTGATAAAATGCAGCCCAGCAAGTTTTCACATTACAGGAATCGGGCTTGTGTTGCTTGGTACGGCACCTAGACATGTAATTTTAGAAATGTCTGCATACATTCTGTGTTCTGTGGATATTAGCCTTGTAAAAAAAACAAGTGCAGGCACTAGATAATGTCAGTAAAGCGTGTGTCTAATCTTGTAAAAGCAACCCAGGTATGTTCAAGAAAAAAGGTAAAAAGTGTTTTAATTTCCATATTTATTTCAGTTCTTATCAATCTTAGACATCGTTCCAGTGTTTCTAAATTCAGAACTTGCAGAGGAACTTGCCTCAGGAAGAGGAAAGTGTTTTTGATAGTTGTTTTTTTTCTCTTTGGGCAGTTAATGGATGTGGAGATTCGCAAGGAGATAGAGGAAGCGGCTCAGTTCGCCACATCAGACCCAGAACCGCCCTTGGATGAGCTCTGCAATCACATCTTCTACAACGAGCCGCCCCTGGAGGTCCGCGGCACCAACCCCTGGGCCAGCCTAAAGTCTGTTAGCTAGGAAAGCGTATGCACATATCTCTCAAACACACACACACACACACACGCACACAGTTGTAGTCCAACCCCTTACCATAGCTGATTACTGAGAGTTTGAGTCCAATGTGTGAGACATCATTTTGACGAAAGAAAAAAGCTTCCTGAGATGCATCCTTTTTTGGTCCTGTGTGACGTTTTTCAGATTTAAAGTGGTAGGAAGAAGACCAGAGCCAGGCTTCTGGTCCTCTTTGTGTTTTGTTTAAGGTCCAAAACAGATACTGGAAGCAGCAAAAAACATTTTTACAGATTAATCACAGCACCACCAAATCGAAATTCTGGTTATTGTCTCCGTTATCATCCCACCATATGCTGTTAAGCAGCACTTCCATGCACGGCGTCCCCCAACAATACATGTGAGACGTGTAATGCAGTTTGGTTCAGGAGGCATCAGGGAGTCCCGGCTCCAGGCTAATTTCCCATCTCTTCCTCTCACTCCCTGCTGTGGTCAACCTTTCTAAAACAAGGGGGATCGTGTCCGCCAAAGAAGTAGCTGTTGTTTGGGACATGTATTAGGTCGCTTTACATTCCAGCAGTCATGTTCCAAGTGCCGCCATCAGTCTTCTCCCCTAAATGATGATCTCATCTTGGAATCAAACATTTCCATTTGAAATGCTTCCGAATGTGAAGGAAGCACTCAGCACTACTGATTATTCCCCTCGAGCCGTGTTTTAAGCAAACGCACAGAGACGTTTAACCGTCCCCGACCCCCTGCAACCTTAGCGTTCAGCAGCATTCCGCACCTTACGGGACGTGCCCTCGACCTTTTTAGCAGTGTTAAGTAATTATTTATTTATATAGTGTATTAGTTTACAGTTTAGTTAGTTTACAACCCTTTTATTTAACATCCCTCTGAGTTCTGTTTGCATGGTGGGACGAGACTTTTCCAGTGAGGAAGAGAAGATTAGAGTCACATTGTGTGTGAGTCGAATAATGAGTCATTTGGCAGGCCTCTTGAGCAAGCTGCAGGAGTGGGAGTTGTTGGCTCCAGTCACAGGTTTGACATGTTCATCGCGTTCGCACCATCGTCGGGTCACTCTGTGTTAAATCCAGAAATGTTTGGTCATTGTTACCGGGCTGTTTAGGAAGATCTGCCATTCTTCTCTAGACACTGGTCTCACAGTCCCTCAAGCTGTAACAGTTGTCTAAGATCTGCCATTCTTCTCTAGACACTGGTCTCACAGTCCCTCAAGCTGTAACAGTTGTTTAAGATCTGCCATTCTTCTCTAGACACTGGTCTCACAGTCCCTCAAGCTCTAACAGTTGTTTAAGATCTCCCATTCTTCTCTAGACACTGGTCTCACAGTTCCTCGAGCTCTAACAGTTGTTTAAGATCTGCCATCCTTCTCTAGACACTGGTCTCACAGTTCCCCGAGCTCTAACAGTTGTTTAAGATCTGCCATTCTTCTCTAGACACTGGTCTCACACTCCCTCAAGCTCTAACAGTTGTTTAAGATCTGCCATTCTTCTCTAGACACTGGTCTCACAGTCCCTCAAGCTCTAACAGTTGTTTATGTTCCTTCTCCGGCGTTCTGATGTTCTGAAAAAACACAAAGAACGTGGAGGAAGTTTCTTCAGAAACCCTCACCATGTTACAGTGTGGAAGTTATTAATTTGGATCTGTGATATCCGTGCTTCGAAAGAAGTGAGCGCTTTGCTAATTCTCGTGGTGTAGGTCTGAATATCTGAAAGACGCCTAAGATGAACACAAAAGTTGTCACGCTCGAGAAACCGTAAAGTTGCTCATATGGGGGGTGGTACGATGGTCTCACGGTCAGAGAGACCGTCTCCATGGTGACCAGTGCCGGGTCTACAAACCAGCGTGTGTCCTGTTGAAGTGCTGTATCAACGAGGCTGTGACCTTCCCACTCAGGGTCAACTCCGGATAAATGACGGAATAGCTTCATCTAGTCGAGAGAGTGTTAGACTGGGTCATTTTATCTTCCTTTATCTGTTGACACAATAACATGTTGGTTTTGGGACGTACCAACGTGTGGTACGTGTCAGTGCACTTCTGATCCAGCAGTAGAATGATACAGGCTGGTCTTGGTATATTTTTGTAGTCCTTGGCTAGGTGAGTAACATGTGGTGCACCACAACGGGGGACAACATTTCTCAAATCTTCCTCCTGACCCAGACGGCCTGAATTCACACTAGCGTTGCACTTTAGAGAAGCCGTAAAGAGGAAGCGCCGAACTTTACACAAGTACCAAAATGAATTGTAGATGACTCGCTTTGCTCGTCTCGCCTCCCTCCCTGTGCTGCTGGGAAGTTTACTGTGAGCTGCCGTTGTGTTACTGGCCACACACTTGCAAAGATGTGAAACTCTATTTAGCTATGTACGTGTAACTTCTTTGGTGGAGAGATTGCTTTGATGTGGATGTGAGAATAAAGTTGGATTTAAAAGATCTGCATTAGTTGTTATTTTTCAAGAAAACCCCGTACTGTCTCTATTGCATGCTTCCACATCGGTGTGTGCAGTGTTAACATTTTACAGTTCCCATGTCTCGTGCAGCTTTTGGCTCACAGAACATGTAGTTATCGGGAGATTTTATTAATAGAAAGATTAACATGAACACAGCTGTTTGAGTTCAAGAACTTCATTGTCATTGTGCAAGCGTGACAAAAAAATATCAGCAATAAAAAGTACAGAGTCTTAACAAGGTAAGTGCAAAATATAAGCAGTGTAAAATACAACACATTTAACCATAAAATACACTTACGAGGTGCAAAAATGCAGTAAAGGTGCGGTGGACAGATGTGAAGTGGGTTAACGTGACATGAGTAAATATTGTACCTACTGCGCATGCCCAGTGGTGGGTGGCAGCACACCAGTCTCGTCAGACTGAGATGTCTTGACTTCATTACTGCCACGGCTTTTGGAAAGAAGCTGTTTTTCAGTCCCTGTGTGCGCGTGCGGATCGATCCGAAGCCCCTACCTGATGGGAGCAGCCGAAACGGATAATGTGCAGGGTGTGTAATGGCTTGTATGATGTTCTCAGCCCTCCTCACACGGCGAGTGCTGTGAAGATGTTCTAGTGAAGGCAGCTTGGTGCCAGCGATGTCCTGTGCTGTTTCCACAACATGCTGGGGGGCTTTTCTGTCAGCTCTGGTGCAGCTGCTGTACCAGGCTGTCATGCAGTTTGTCAGCATGCTCTCTGTGGCGCATCTATATAAAGGATGACAGGCAGATTTTAGGGGGAGGTTGTCTCTCCTTAGCCTCCTCGGGATATAAGGCCGTTGTTGTGCCTTACTCACCACTGCTGAGGTGCTCTCCTGGGGAGTCACCATCACTGGGGAGTCACCATTACAGGTGATGCTGACTCCTAGGGACCTGGGGCTGGGGACTCTCTCCACAGCCTCTGTGTTGATGTGGACAGGACCGTGAGATCTTCTTGGAGGTCCTAAAGTCCACGATAAACTCCTTGGCCTTTTTGGTGTTTTAAGACCGGGTCGTTGTTAGCACACCACGTTGTCAGGTTCTGGACCTCCTCCCTGTATGCGACTTCGTCGTCTTCTGATATGAGCCCGATGACTGTTGTATCATCCGCCAACTAAACAAGTGTTTGAGTTGTGGACGGATGGGTTGGCAGTAGAATAGTGTCCATTTAGAATCGAGTAACACAATCGACATATTTTATATTGTCAAGCCACCTTCAGCGTCAATCACACTGAAAACGACCAAAACACTAATCCTTTTCAGCGGTTTGGAAATTACCTAAATGTCATTTGAAAGGGGACAACGCATGGGGCGTTAGTACGTCGTGTTATTCCTCATATCGCCACTAGGTGTCACCAGCGCACCGTAGTTCCAATCTGCACCGTACTTCCTCGCACGTTGGCCTCGCTCCACTGCGGGTATCTTCAATATGCGTGATCGGTTCGTCAGTACGTCACGAAAGTCAAGTCAAGCGAGTTTTCTTTGTCAAGCCCAGTGCCACAAATGCAACAGAATGTGCGGTCAGTGTGCCAGCGCGGGGTAAGCACACTGAGCATGAAGGAAGAACAAAGTAGTGCGTAGGCGCACGCACCGTTTCTACCGACAGGTTATAATGCGTTGTAGTAAGGCCCATTAAGAAAGTGCAATGAAAATGTCAGAAAACACTCGGTGGCTCCGAATACACCCGGTATGTCATTTGATCATGTGTGGCGATGTGGGTGAAACTCGACAGCGGAGTATTTCAGAGCTCTCGTCACCCACGCGCGTCACTGGTGTCATCCGTAATTAGGGGGGGGGGGTCTCTCCGTTTTCTTCAGTTGTTGCCACCTTCTTGTTGTTTTTTGTGGAGTGGGCTTTTCACAATGTGTTTACTTTGTGTGTCATCCCCCCACAACAGACTATTATATTGTAGCGAATTGGGGGGACAACGCAAACACAGGGACTGCCGCGGCCGGGACGCGAACCCGTGTCGCCCGCACCGCAGGAGGCATCGCTAACCGCTCGACTTAAGGGTCAGACCCGTCAGCCAGCGGCCAGCGTGTCTTCTTATCCATGCACGTTACAATATATACCGGCCATGGTAATTTGACATTTAAACAAACGAGAAGGGCGGTCTTTGTTACTTTCATTTGTCATCATAGCCTACTTCGTTGTGATGACTCGAGTTGTGTAACAACTATCAAGCGTCTCGGTATTACTCATTGGTATCAAAGCAGAAATAAAACGACAACTCTTCCTCGGAGTAGGGCCGAGGAGCCGGCCGCGGACATTCCTACACACTCTCAGCCGGAGGGGAGGGGGAGGGGGGCTGTGACGTCACAGTTTATTTTACTACACTTTGAGCCGCAAAATGGCGATGACGTTGTAGTTTTCCCTGCAGCGCGCGGTGTGTGGCCGTTGTGCACACCCGTTTCACGAACTCGCACTCGCAC